>NW_024872412.1:0-23479 GCF_019054845.1 Dipodomys spectabilis | reverse complement strand
CAAAATATGTTTATTTTTAACTTTTTTAGTTTATTTTCAGTCATGGGGCTTGAAATCTGGGCCTGGACACTGTCCCTCATCTCTGCAGCTCAAAACTAGTGCTCTCTGTCTTGAGCAACTGCCAGTTTTCTGGTGGCTCATTGGAGATAAGAGTCTCATGGACTTTCCTGTTTAGGCTGGCTTTGAACCATGATTCTCAGCTCTCAGCCTCCTTAGTAGCTAAGATTACATGCATGAGCCGCTAGCACCTAGCTACACAATTAGTTTTTACCTATTTATGAAGTATTCAATGGTAATCCCATTCAGGTATATGTTGTGTAACATTTCTTTTTAGTGAGAATGCTCAAAATCTTATCTTCTGGCTCTGATGAAATATCTACTCTTAACTATAATCATTTTACATCTTGTGGTATACAATAATTAGATTTACTTATAGTCATGGAAGTCTGCTAATTAAAGTTATATAAAACATGATTTGTAAAGTGAAAGAAATTAATGGTTCCATTACTTGTTTTAAGAACAAAATTATGCCTTTTGTTTCCAATTATATTTCTTGGGAATGTGTAATATTCATTGATTTAACTTAAAATTGATAACAGTTACATTATATCAAATTGAGTCAAACTTATATTTGAAAATTGCACACTTAACACAAATATGCTTCCACTTTCTTCTAACACATAATTAAAATAATGGTAAAGTAAAACTTGGTGTTTGCGGCTCATGTGTAGAATCCTAGAAACTCAGGAGGCTAAGACCTGAAGATTTGGGTTAAATGTCAGTCTAAATAGACAAGAAGCAGAAGGTGAAGATGTGGCTCAAGGAATAGATTGTCATCAACCATGAACAAAAAAATACAAGAGATACAATAAACATTGAGTTCAAGCCCTATAAATGTCATACACACACAAGACAACTACAAAAAATATTATGAACATCAATAATGAAGACAAAATAGTAGAAAAGATCATGAGAAATGTGCAAACATCTGGAAGACAGAAATCATTTGACAGACTTTTGATTCATGAGAGGGAAAAGTCACAGTCTCATTTGTACAATCTCATTGTAGTCATTTCAATTGAAACCTGGCTATTGGGTAATATTTGAAAGAGCAGACTGGATTACCTGACATAGCAAACATTGCCTGTGACTATGCACCATCCCACTCTAAAAATCTAAAATCGTTCTTGTTAATATAAAAAGAATCTCATGTTAGAGACTGTTTTGTTCACACGACTGGGGTCCTTATTTTGAGGCTTAAGACCAGTGCTTTTGTTTATAACCACTCCTGCTTTACACCTCTTCCTTTGTGCAGCTTTACATTACTTCGCTGGCACCAAACCAAGTCTTTGAACTACACCCCCCCCCCGCCTTAATCCCGCCCTTTCTCCAGCTACAACTCATTCTACATGTTATCTGTGTTTAACATTAGTTGTTTTCTTACTAATCCCCATCAGAAAACACTTGTATTCATGTAAAACCATAATAAATAACCTAGTTATAAAATGCAGTAAGGGTTTAGCATTGGCTGAGACTCTCATCTATAGGTTTGCTCCCTAATAAATCTGTGCTAAACTATCACTTTTTTCTTCATGGCTTTTGAGTCTGACAAATGATTGATTTTGTTTGATGTAATCTCATTTATCCAGACTTACTTTGGAAGTTGTGACCTGTGCCAAGGAGCCCTCGAGTTTCCTCTAACTCTTACTGTAACATTCTCAAGGTATCTGGACTTACATTGAGTTCTGTGATCCATTTGGCATCAATTCTGGTGCAGGGGGATATATAAGGATCTAACTTCAGTTTTCTGAGTAAAGTCAATTCTATCAGCACAATTTTTTGAAGAGGCTGTCTTTCATCCATCCTGTGTTTCTGGCTCCCTTATTAAAGATTAAGTGCCTATAGGAGTTGATTCATTTCTGGGTTTTCAATTCTCTTGTATTGATGGAATTCTGTGCTTCCATCTGAAAGAATGGCATTACACTATTCCTGAGGAAATGGAAAGACTGGAAAAAAATGATATTAAGTGAAATAAGCCAGGTCCAATTAAATATATGCTGCATGGTTTTCCTCATTTGTAATAATTGCACCATGTCCATAAATCTACAATTTAATACAACAGATAGTAAAAGACAAATAATTACACTTGGACATGATTAACTAACAGCCCTCTAAGCATTCGCATGGCAAGAAGAAGGGAAGCTATTCTTAGGAGAGGATCACAATGGCTCAATACCAATGTGCATATGATGAGATAAATGTTGCTTATTGTAATGAACTCTAAGAATCAATCATACATGTGAATTACATATATATGTATATATTTTTAAAAGGTGTCATAAAAAACCGACTTCTCTGTAAACTCAGCAGCAAGATTCTACGTATAGAAGATAAAATTGAGGAAAGTTTTCAACACATGAACTAAAATATGTAGTGGAAAAGGTGAGAGAGAAAAGATAAGATGAAAAGTAGAATAGCTAACTATTGAAGAATTCATAAACAATTTCTAAAACTGTACGAGAGCTGGAATACTGCTCAGATGTAGAACTAGACTAATATGTACAAAGCCATGGGTTCAATCTCCAAGAACAATAAGTTAATAAATAGTATTAATACAATAATTATTTGAAATAAATGCTTTCATATTAGAGAGGCCTGAATCCTCAAACAGTAAACAAATACTCTCAATTCTTGTACCTAATGACGACATGAAACTACAAGTATGAAGAGGAAATAGTTTCCTTTTCTATCCTTTCCTTTCTGTTTTCTTCTTTTCTTTGTTCCTTTGGCACTACTGGTGCTTGAAGTTTCTAAGGATCTAACCACTTTAGATTATTTTTCAGGCCAAATCTCCATGAGCGATGATATCTACCTATGGCTTCCAAAAGTGTGAGATAACAGGGAATTTACACTATATCTAGCTTATTTTTTGGTAATTTTTCACGAATTTTGTCAAAACTGGCCCTGATATCAGTCTTCTAAATCTGTCTTCTGATTAGCAAGGTATGATTCATCTGAAACTTGAACCTAGACTATTTTTCAATGTAAACATTCAATGTTGACTTCTGTTTTCTAGATATCATTAAAGTCTACTGAGGTTAATATGGATCTTTATGATGTTATGATAACACAGATAAATCCGTTGAATACTTTTTCCAACTTATTTATATATAGTATGACATCACAAGTATGACATTAATATTTCACAAATACTTCAGTTATTTTAATTACTTTGTGCACATATTAAGTCCAATATATTTTTATCAATTATATGAATATCCCATATCTACAGATACATTACTTTACCAAAAATAAGTCTGTTTCATGTTTCCCTTTAATAATTAAACCCACTACTTCTCTTTGTCCCATCCCAAGCCTGTTTCATCCTGGCAACCGACTTCTATACCATGCAATAAATAAGCTTTTAAGATTACCTTCAAATCTATGGTAGATTATTCCCAGTTATTTTATGCCTTAATATTGTATTGTACTCACTCGAGTTGCCTTTGGGTTCTGTTATTAGAGAATGTAGCAAAATTCGTTTCCCATTTACCTGAAGAAAGCCTGAATTGATTTCCATTTCTTTGACTAGAGGAAATAATGCTGTTATTATCCTGTGACTAGAGGAAATAATGCTGTTATTATCCTGTGTTTTGGCTTTTGGGTGAATGTTACATTTTATTTCTATGAGACAAAGCCTGAAGAGCTCAATTCCTGTGCTATGGTGTGGGTGGTTGCATATTTCATATTCTAGAACCTGTCAAAATGTTTTCAGAATTAACTTTCCAATTTGACATTTCTACCAGCATTCAGTTTCTCTGTTTCTTGATATCAGTATTAAGGTCATTATTGTTTTATGTTAAGTAATTCTCATACATGTTCTGTGATGTCATTTTATTTTAATGTGCATTTATTTGAGGATTGATGATGTTTTACTTGTGTTTCTTTTACACAAGATGTATTTTGCTGGTTTTGAATTGATGTTCTTATTAGTTTTTGAGAGTTCTATGCACGTCTAGATTTGAGGCATTCTTCAGTTATAAGATATGCAAATATTTTATCCTTGACTATGAGTACCCTTCATCATCATTATCAACATCATCATCATCATCATCATCTTCATCACTATTAGAATTACTACCATTACTTTTGTACATGTATGTACCGTCTTGGGGCTTGAACTCAGGTCCCTGAGATTTGTTGCATTTTGTTAACAATTAACCCTTTGAGTCATACCTCACATCTGTGTTTTGCTGATTAATCAGAGTTAAGAGTCTCAGGGACTTTATTTTGTGGTCTGGCTTCAAACAGCAATACTCAAATCACAGCGTCCCAAGTAGCTAGGACGAAATTGATGAGACCCTGCTCCCAAATTCTATTCACTAATTTTATATGAGCTTTCACAGACCAAATTATTTTACACTTTTATTGAGTTCGACTATATCAAGTTTTCCTTTCGTATAATTTTAATGTGTAAGTTAAGAATGCTTCATCTCCAAAATTGTCAAGACATCTTTCTTTGCTTTACGTTTACATCACTCCTTTTGTTTTATATTCATGTTTTAATCCTGCTTGAAGGTAATATTTCAATAAGTCAATTTTCACTCTTTAATTCTCCCCAATACTGTCTAACCTATCACCACTTATTAAAGAGAATTTCATTCCACAAATACTTAGTTTTACCCCTTATTAAATATTCCTTGATAATAATTATTTGGTTCTAATATGGTGCCTTACAGACCCATTGAGCTGTGTAATATTTCCTCTACAAACATAACATTTTACGCTAACAGGTTTAATATTCGACAGAGAAATATGTTCCAGTTTATTTTCCTTTGTCAATGAATCAAAGAGTGCTGGTCAGGTGTTTTTAGAAATTGTCATAAACCTATAAATAAAACTGTGATGCTGGGTGCTGTTAGCTCATGCTTGTAATTCGAGCTGTGTACAAGGCTGAGATCTGAGGATTGCGGAACAAGAATGTCTGAAAGACTCTTACGTCCAATTAACCACCAGAAAGCCAGAAGTGGCACAGTTGCACAATAGGTAGAGCCCTCACTTTGAGCTGAAGAGCTGAGGGACAGCACCTAGGCCCAGATTTCAAGCCCCATGAATGATCAAAAAAGTAGGGAGGCAATTTATATCTTTGTTCAATTGTATCCTCCAATCCACAAAAATGATATGTCCCCATTTATTCAGATTTTTATTTAGATTTTTTAATTTTGCTTTTATATTCAGCATTGTATAATTTTCAATGACGGTGGGTGAATATCACTTTAATACATTTTGACAGTGTGTAGAGTTAGCACAAAGAAATTCACAGTAAACAGTTGAGAAGTAAGGGACAATGGGAATGGAGAAAGACAGAAACAGGTTAATCAGGCCCTTGATCAATATGTGAGCGTGTAAAATATTTCAATAAGATTTCTTTGTACAATTAATATACGCCAATTAATAAATATCTTCCAAAGGCATTGGTATTCAATATGACATAAAGGATAAATACAGTTTCTGTGGTGAAATGAAAGAAAGATACAAATAAGATACAGACAAATAAAAATAATACACATATGTCTATATACATGTACATACACATCTGTATATTCATATATATGTATGCATATCTATAGGTATTTGTATATATACACATATTAAGTATGAATATATGTATATGTACACATAATGTGTATACATATACATTTATTTAAAGAGACGCATCAGAAATATGTTAAGAGCATATTAATGACAATGAAAAACTTTAGCCATCCTGAATAAGTTATCAAAAAGTCCAAATACTTATAGTAATTGTGTAAACAAACTAAAACATTTGGTCAACATTCTGAGGGCTCATGGCTCATCAGACTAGAAGTCTGTTGATATCTAAGATAATACTAAAATGTTAAACTTGAGCCTATCTTTAAGACTGCTTAATGCTATTGTTTCTTAGAGTCAGTATTCTCTTTGTTGTTGTTGTTGGTGGTGGTGGTGGTGGTGTTGTTGTTGTTGGTGGTGGTCTTGGTCGTGGGCCTTGAAATCTGGGCCTGGGTGCTGTCCCTCAGCTATTCTTCTCAAGGCTAGAGCTCTACCACTTGAGCCATAGCGCCACATCTGGTTTTCTGATTGTTTATTGGAGATAAGAGTCTCATGGACTTTTCCTGCCCAGGCTGGCTTTGAACCGTGATCCTCACATCTCAGCCTCCTGAGTAGCTTGGATTAAAGGTGTGAGCGATCGGCACTGGGCTTGAGACAGTATTCTTAGTATAAGTTAAAAATAGAAGTGGTTTGGAACCAAGCTATAGAAGACTGTCTTTTTGGTTTCAGAAGAGAGCTGTCAGGTACCTTATGAGTAAATAGATTTAGCAAAAATTGAACATATAAGTCCACATGGAATGCTACAAAACATTTTTGCGAATTCCAAAAATGTTAAGGACATGACTGTAATAATTACCTTGTTAGTAAAGAACATGTTTGAGTGTTCTGTCTTTATTGTTACTGTTGTAATGTACAACGTCATTTTATTCATTTTTGTTGTTTCCTTTGTATGTTCTTTCCCCTATGGCATATCCCCTGTTGCCACTATACTCGATTTTGATACCGTGCATCTTGTATATACACACACACACACACACACACACACACACATATAAAATCTGGGGAGAGGAAGGTGAATTCCAAAATGCTGAAACAAGGACACAGGATGACCCACTGCAACAAAGATACCCACAAAGACAGTATATTGGAAACGAACTCACCACTTCATGCTGCGAGTGGTGGGATGATAGGAATGTAGGAGCTGGGGGAAGGAAGGAATAGTGGGACAACAACAAGGAAAGGAAGGGGTAACAATTGTCAACAAGTAATGTACTCATTGCCTTACTCATGTAACTGTAACCCAAAGTTCAAACCTCAGGAGAGAAAAAAAATTTAAAAAACCTCAATAAACACTATTCATAAACTGCTTTGTCAAACAGCAATTTCCATAAAACCACTTCAAGTTAATTAAAAAATGTGATTAGAATAAAATACAAGTCATTTTGGGAACAAGACATAGAATTAAAAGGTTGTTTACAGGGGACAAAGTAAATTTTATATCATGCAGTTTGGGTTGAAATGTTCTTCAGTCTTCTTACATCATTTATTAAATTGACAATACTACCAATAATAGGTCAATTTCCTTGAGGAACAGGGTGAATTCTGCTGTCTTTTCATAGCAAACAATAGTGTTGAATTGTTTGCCTCTTATTGAAGTATATTTAATATTTTAAAGTAGATTTGTCCTTATATAATATTAATTTAATCAATCATTTCATTAGGGCGATGTTGGTCAGATTTTTTTCCAGTAAATTTTATCCCTTATAATAAATGAAAGCATGCTGTGTCAATCTCCTAATAATATAACAAAATACTTTATAAAATTAACATAAAAGAAGGAAAGATTAATCTTGACTTCTGCTTTTATACATTTCAGTTTATGTTTCTTATCATCATTGCTTTGGTTTGGTGGTGGCACATTACCCAATGTCAGGAACATGTGATGGAGTATGTTTATTCACGGAAGCCAGGAAGTAACAAAGAGGAGGAATTGAAGTCAGGAAAGGGAGAAAGTGGAGGAGGGGAAGAGGGAGAGGGAGAAGGAGACAGGGAAGTAAAAGAAAGAAGAGGAAGAAAGGATTTTGATCTTAGCATCCTTTTTGATCACTCTTTCTCAGTGACCAAATCTCCACGACTATGCCCACTTGAAAGGGTTCACCTCTTTATGGCAACATAGTGAAAGCTAATTATTAATCCCAATCTTTTATGATTTCAGATTTAATTTCTAGAGTGGTGCATAATATTTCTATACAATTGTGATAACTACAACAGAATATTTAGGGATACCTAAATATTTACTTGAATTAAGCAGAGAAGCTATTTGGCATAGAGGTCATTTGGTTTTACCATTGCTGGAGAGATGAATGAAATATTTTGAGTGCAAATACCTTTTATTTAACAGATAAAGAAGCTTCAAGAGATTTCATTTTTAACCTTCAAAAATGACTATTTCATCTAACTCATAATGACTTGAATTTTTCATAATTTTATGGCATTTCCAATCAAGTATTTGTCCTCTATAGTGAGGTTCTTTCTTGCCAGTTGAAAGAAAAGTGAATATTATCACGATCATTTATTTCTTAGTTATTCTATAGAGAGCAGGCATATTATGAATTTCCTGCCATTCAAAAATAAGTTATATTCAAGTCTATTGGAATTATTGGATAAGTGATGGATTATTTTGCTTTAGTTATCTCATATTGAGATTAATTCAATTTATAAAAATAACTGTTGACATAAAATACACAAAATTCAGTGTTCTCTGAAATTACTTGTTACTCAAACCTCAGAAATACATGACCAATAACTGAGATTTTTATATACTCAAAAATTTTATGAATCTACATTTTTATGTCAAATATAGTTTAGGTTTAAAGGAAGAGAAAATCATGTGACCTCAGTAGATAATATTTAATTCAATGTAAAATTGCTTCATTCAGCATGACAGAGCCTATTGCTTTTAGCTGACATGAAAAATTTGATTAACTATCCCTTTTTTGCTTTTAAATAATAGAATATTTCAATTTGTCCAAAGATTCTGTCATTTCAACTTTTGAGTGTATATTTTTTAAAAAAAAATGAAAACTATTTTTCAAATTGCAGGTTCAGGTTTAATAACTAAATAAATATCTAAATGTTAATTTGTTAATTTGAGCCCCTAGAATTCAAATAATATGAAATTTAATTTAGTCTTGGATACATTAAATCTGTGCTGAATATGGGTGTCTCAAGCTTGTAATCCTCGCTACTCAGTACTCTGGGGTTCAAAGCCCACACACATCACAACACACATACATATATCACACACAAATCACACATGCATCACAACACACAAACACACACACACACACATACACACACACATACACAAAGCCAAAAATGGAACTGTGACACAAATGATAGAGCAATATCTTTGAGGGGAAAAAAAAAACCTAAGGGATACGTCTCGAGTTCAAATCACAAGAAACACACACAAAATATTATACCAAAATTTTTATTTTAGTTTGAAGAAATAAACAATATCATGAAAAGTAATATTTGTCATATATCTTGCAATGTTTGTGAAGCTGTTTTAGTATAATTTGTCTTAAGATAAATATAGGTTATTAAAATTAATATTAAACTAGTTAATATATATAATTACTCATAACACCTCGGAGTACAACAGTAGGTATTTTTTCCATAGCCATAAGAAATATTCTGAGTAAAAGAAAGAAGGGAAGATTGGAAGAAAGAAAGAAAGAAAAAAAGAAATAAAGAAAAAAAAAAGGAAGGAAGGAAGAAAGAAAGAAAGAAAGAACGAAAGGAGAGAAAGAGAGAGAGGTAGGGATGGAGGGAAGGAGGGCGGAAACAAAGAAGGAAGGAAGGAAAAAAGGAAGGAAGGAAAGAAGGAGGGAATGAAAGAATGAAGGAACGAAGGGAGGGAGGGAGAAAGGAAGGGACAAAACAATTTAATTTAAAAAATCTGTTATTAGTCCAACATAAACTTCATGTAATTAACCCTTTAGTATTTTTAAGTTTGCAATTTTCACTTCTCATGTTCTCCATGCATGAATGAAACCAACAAATGAAGCATCATAAATAACCAGGTGAATCTGTTTGCATCTGTAGTAATATGTATGCGAATCTTTTTCTCATTTTCTATACATTGCAAGCAATTTACACTTAGTTATAAATATTCTAAAAATTAATGTAACCAAAGGATGTTAATATATTATATAATGTGAATGCTGTATTTATAATGCTATTAATATTACACTCTTCATATTATATTAATTATAAAAATTTTATTATGTATTTTATCAGAGAAATTAGAATCCTCTGATTTTGGTGTCTGTGGGAGGCCTAATAGTAGAAAGTAATTACAATCAAAGGAGATCTGTATTTGTTGGCTCAAATGAATATTTCTGAAAGCAATTAACTCATCGGAGATTGTTCAAATACATCAGAAGGACCTTAGAAAGGCTGTACATGGCATAACATGGCTACATATGATGTGGTTCAAGAGCCACTAAACTATCATACTTCACCTTGCCATCATGATAATTATTCCCATTGTAAGAAGAATCATTCACTAAGTCACATGATATAAGCTTGTCCTTAAGTTATTATCTTCTATGAAAAAATATCCAAATGATACACTACACTGAGTTAAAGCAAAAGTTGCAAAGTGTATTGGACGATGTAATTCCTTTCAGTTACACATGTTGAAATTCTATTTCCCTTTCTGGTGACATTAGAATCAGCCTTTCATAGATGACACCACAATAATCATCCTGATAAAAGGAGCCCAATATAATTACTCTGCCATGTGGATGTCCAGCAAATAGATTAAGATGAACCAGAAAGTAGAACCCCATAAGACAAGGAATTGCTTTGAACAACCATTTTTATAATCAATGTTCAAGCTTCTAGAATATAGGTAATATATTTCTGATGGTTTTATGCCACATACCTTGAAGAATTCACTTATAAAAGCCCAATGGTTGACAAAAAGCACAGTAGTTTGAGTTAAATATCAAAAACTCTGATAAAAAAGGATTCATAATATTTTATTATTTGAAATTTATTCTCCAAGTCCCCAAGTTAAAAATATTCTTAAATGGGAATTAAATTGAGGTTCAACTCTAATCAACTATCATAAGTAATTTTTCAAATATTTTTATTATCTTTAAGTAGTTGTACAAAGGAGTTGCCATTCACTAAACAGTTTATCATAATTAATATTCCAAATATTTTTTATTATCTTTAAGTAGTTGTACAAAGGAGTTGCCATTCATTGAAACAGTTTATGGATACAGTGCATCTTGATCAATGTCATCACTTTAAACATTCTCATTCACCCCTCCCAATCAACAAAAGTCCTTATATATCTCAATATTATGTTATCGAATTACTTGCCATTTAGCAAAGCAGTTTATGTGTACAAGCACCTGGAATTGTGTTATCAATTCAACATCTTCTCATTTAACACTATGCCTTCCTTTGTATATTTCACTTCTGGGAAGTAAACAATGGATTCTTGCCTGTATTCTATTCTTTTCACCTTCAATTTCCTACCCCTCTCAAATTGCCTCCCCCCCTGTACTCTCTTGCAGTACACATTTACTGGAAATTATTTTGTTGGGTTTTGATTAGTCTTTTAAGAAACTTAGAGTATTTTCACTCTCCATGAACTCTGACACTTCAGATAATTCATTTGCACCTCCTTGCATACCATCCAGTGTGTTTACTTTTACATTAATAAGCACCTTGTACCTACCACTAATGAGGAAAATCATGCAACCTAAGTTATTCTGGGTCTGCTTTATTTCACTGAATATGATTATTTCTAAGTGTTTCATTTTCCTTATGAATGGTGCTATATTATTCTTTCTTATGGATGAACAGAACTCCATTATGTATGTATATATGTATGCATATATGTGTATATATACATATGTATATATGTATGTATGTATGTATACATATATATGTATATACATACATACTTGTGATTAGGGATCAATAAAATTATATATATATAACTTATATGTTTATATAATACATGTATACATATGTAATTCTTGATCTCTTTTTACAATGAGAGTCATCTGAGCTGATTCCATATGTTGGCTACAGAAAATAATGTAACATAAACATGTTTGTTCCGATAGCTTCAGTGCGGCCTTGTTTCTGCTCTATTGGATAAACGCTCTTAAGTGGAATTGCTGGATCATAGGTAGCTCTCTATTCGGTTCTGTTGGCAACTTCCAGTGTTTTCCAAAGTGGGTGAACAAGATCACATTCCCACAAACAGTGTAATAGAGTTTCCTTTGGGCCACAACCCTATCAGTATCTGTGATTGTTCATTTTTTCATGACATTGTAACAGGGGTGAGATGAATCTCAGTTGTGTTTGGATTTGCATTTCTTTTATGGAGAGAGATGTGTATATTTGTCATTCTTACTACTTCTAAGAAGTTATCTTTAAATCTTTATCCCATATATTAGTTGGGTTCTTGTTTGTTTGAGGATTTATTTTTGTTGGGTTTAACTTATTGATCTCTAACTATGGGTTAGTTATGAAAACCCTTGTCTAATGCTTAGCTAGTAAAAATATTCTTCCATTCTGTTCTCTTTATATCCTGCTAACTTTTCTTTTGCTATGAAGAAACAACTTCACTATGAAGCAATTCCATTGATCCAGAAAAAATAATATTACACCAATCATAAGGAAATGGAAAGACTTGGAACCAACTTATAGAAAGAAACTTTAGAAAACAAAACTTATAGAAAGTAAGACTCAAATATATATAGGTTGTCTGATTTCCCTCATTTGTTGTATTAGAATGTGCCTATAATTCTACAAGTAAACACAGTTGGATGGTAAAAGAAAGAACATTACACTTAGACATCATGAATTACAAAAGATTCTAAACATTTATACAGTGAGCTCAAAGGAGGATGCTCTTTGGAGAGTATCACAAATTCTCAATAGTTATATGAATATTATCATATAAAATAATGTTCATCAAAATGACTTTCAAGAAATGATAATGAGGGTTCTTTTATTGTTTTGATTTTTCCTTCTGTCTTCTGAAGCTGGTTGTTTTTTTGCACCTTTGGTCTTATATGTAAGTTTGAAAAGTGCAAGGGGGAACAGAAATGATGGGACAAAGGGTGAACAAATGCAGCAGTGCTACTCAATAGACACTACATTAAAATTGAACTATACAACGTGGGGGCAGGGAGGTTGAAAGGGAAAAACTGGGAGAAGATGAGGGAAGAGGTGACACTGTTCAAAAAGAAATGTGCTCATTATCTGACTTATGTAATTGTATCCCTTCTGTACATCATTTTTACAAATTAAAAATGGACCTCATAAACAAGCCAGAGTAGCTATACTAATATTAGATAAAATAAGCTTTAAATTAAAAGTGCTATGAAAGTAAAAAGAGGCAAAGAGGGACCTTAAATATTGATAAAGAAAAGTCTCCATCAGGGGGATATAAGAATTCTGGGCTGGGAATGTGGCTCAGTGGTATAGGACTTGCCTTGCATGCATGAGGCCCTGGGTTCGATTCCTCAGCACCACATAAGCAGAAAAAAGCCGGAAGTGGCGCTGTGGCTCAAGTGGTAGAGCACTCACTTTGAGATGAAGAGCTGAGGGATAGTGCCAGGCCCAGAGTTCAGGACCCATGACCGGCCCAAAAAACAACAACAAAAGAAGAATTCTAAATATCAATGCCCTGAATCCTAGAGCTTCTAAATTTTTCTACAAATACCACTTACCCTAAAATTATGCATACATTCAAACAGATTGTTGGTTGATTGAACACATCATTTTACTTCTGGACAGGCCATCCAGGTAAAAACTTAGCAAAAAACCTTTAGAGATAAATAACTGCATTGACAAGCTATAACTAACAGATATCTACAGATTATTTAACCTAGCAGCATCACAATATATATTCCTCTCAGCAACCCATGGAATGTTCTCCACAACCCATGGTATGTTCTCCAAAATAGATCATATCTTAGATCACAAGGAAAATCTGTGAAATTCAAAAATAAAAATGAAATTCTCCTTGAATCCTGACAGACCACAATGGGACCAAATTAGATATCAACATCAAAAGGCATCACAGAGAATTCTGAAACTCACAGAGACTAAATAACACATTGTTAAATCATCAGTGAGTCACTGATGGGATATGGATGGCAGTTCCAACGTTTATGGAATTCAGTGAAAGTGAACACACAAAATACTGCCTCCTCTGGGACACAACAACACAGGCAATACTCAGAGGAAAATTTATAGCTTTGAGTATGTGTCTCAACAAACTAGATCAATCTTGAATCAACACTAATGATGCACTACTAGGTCCTTGAAAAACAGGAACAAACCAAACCAAAAATGGTAGACAGAAATAATACAAATTAGATTAAAGAAATACATGAATCAGAGTCTCAAAAAACATACAAATAATCATAATTGACTTTTATCTACTAGTAGCTCGCAAATTTGCCCAATGAATGTCAGTGTAGCTATTTTCAGAGATAGACTCAACCGCTCAAACCAGTGAACAAAACAAACTACTAGGATTCTAAGAAACAAAGATTTGTTTGCCTTTAAATAGATTTACTCTGTTTTTATTATTAAGGTGATTTAAGAGTGATTATAATTACATGAGTCAGGTAATGAGTACATTTCCTTTTATGGAATGTCTTCAGTTCCTTTACTTGTTCCCAGTACTACGCTACTGTCCTCACCCATGTGTTAGATCATTCACTTTCATCAATGTTCAATGAACTCCACTGCTGCCATTTGTCACCGATTTCCCTAAAGCTCTGTGCCCACCCTCCACCTTCTTGAAGACGTAAAATGAATACACCAGACATAAGGTAAAGAAGACAGAATCATCACAAACTATAAACAACAACAGACACAAAACAAAAAAGGAGTCTTCTGTTTCCATATCTCATAGTTTGTTTTAGTTATGTAAATCATGTTTTATAAATATAATTATTGTTTATTGTAAAGTCAATTCAGGGATTGAAGTGTGATAACTTATAAGTTTGCTTTCTATTTAATAATGCTTTTTATTTTAACATTAAATGTGTAACACAATTCAAGTCCTAGTGTAATCTGAAGGTTTAGATTTAAAGTTAAATTTTCAAAATGTCTAATAGTTCTATTTTGGCAACCAAAATGAAAAATAGGAAAGTTTTATCCTCAAGAATTAAATAACTTCATGTACAAAAAGGTAAAATAAATGTAATATTAATTTTGTGGAAGTAATAAATCAAATACAATTGCAATGCATCAATTCCATAGGTTATGAGAACTATTGATAAAATTAATACAACTTGTTTTAACGAGATTACTTAACACATGAAACAAGTGATAATTTTCTTTTCTAGGTGAAATGGATAAAGAAATTAAAGCCCAAAGATTCCAGTGTCCTGTGTGCTTAATACGTGTCAATTTACACATATGCTTTGCTCATCTCAACGTTAATTGAAGATAACTGAGAACAGGACTAGAATGGAAAGAATCACTCAAATATTTACTTTTATTTTGTGACTAAATATGTTTTTTTATATCTCTTTATTTTATTTCAAAAATATGGTAAATTTATTTAAGTCACATCAATAATAATGAGAAATAATCAGCCCCTAGCTCTTTAAAAGACAATCAATAAGAAAGGAAACAACAAACATAAAAATTGAACCTCATTTTGATATGGTCTTTGTATATTGTGGTTCTTTGTAATTGTGGATTATGTGACTATCCCATGAATCTCGGCTAAAATCACTACGGCTACTGGAAGGAAATTTCAAAATATAGTGCAGCTAACACAGCTGTGCAGTTGCTTGTTGGTTTCATTACAGTAGCAGCAGGACATAAAATGTGCAAAGGAAAAAATTCTACTACTTTGCAGGCAAGAATGTGATGAAAAGCATACTGTTATCTTCTTAGATGAAATATGAAGACCACACTTTAAAAGCTTACTAAACGATCAGCCCTTTAAACAACAGTGCCATTTTTAAGGCACTCTAGACAATTCAAGTCCTTCTTCTCTCCACAAACATTACTGCCATTCACAAATCATTGCCAAGGTGAATTTGCAGTTCTTTTAGATATTTCAAATGGCTTATGAGTAACATAAACAATAATTCCAGTTTTTGAGAAAATTTAATTTACAATCAGCAAACAAATCAGATTCAACTCCATAGCATAACCTTCAGGAAAAATGAATTAAGGAATATGGCATGTACTTTGTAATTTAATATTAGACATTAGAGCAAAATGCCAGAAAAAGAATCTGCAAGAAATAAACAGAAGTCTTTGATAAGATATTAAAGATTATCTAGGGACAAGTAATTTTACCTACATTTCTTATTATATGATAGCATATTATTTTTAATTTAATTTTATTTTATTTGAGAACATACTGTACAGAGGGGTTACAATTACATGGGCAGGATAATGCATACATTTCTTTTTTTTTTTTCTTTTTTTTTTTTTTTAAATTTTATTTTATTTTATTTGAGAACATACTGTACAGAGGGGTTACAATTACATGGGCAGGATAATGCATACATTTCTTACCAAGCATTGCAGCCTCCTCCTTTGTTTACCCTTCACCTCCCTTCCCGGCCTCCCCCCTCCCTCCCAACCAATCGTACCCCCCCTCCCCCCCCCCACCGACATTGTAAAGCTGGTTTTGACATGACATTTTGTACTTCTCATTGTTGCAACAGGTCCACCTGAATCCTTAAACGACTTGTTTGTCCCCATCTCCTCCACCTGTTATACTGACATCAAATATAGTGAAAGCGGGGGTTACACTGTGGGGGAGGGACATACAAAGCAACAAGGAAATAATCTTATAAATGCGTTAGAAACACATGCATGAAAGAAACAAAAACATTAAAATACATATTTGAGGTTTTGTTTTCCTAACATCACATTATCTGACTTTTTCCGCTTGACTCATACCTATACTAGATATTGCAAATAAGGGAAACCATGGGACCTATGTTTCTTTGGGCCTGGCTTACTTCACTTAATATAATTTTTTCCAAGCCTTTCCATTTCCTAACAAATGGGGCAATGTCATTCTTTCTGATGGAGGCATAGAATTCCATTGTGTATATATACCACATTTTCTTGATCCATTCATCTACTGAGGGGCATCTGGGTTGGTTCCATATCTTAGCTATGGTAAATAATGCTGCAATAAACATAGGGGTGCTGGTAGCTTTAGTGTGGTCTTTTTTGTAAACATTAGGGTAAATGCCCAAAAGTGGGATTGCTGGGTCATAGGGGAGTTCTATGTGAAGTCTTTTGAGGAACCTCCATACTGCTTTCCAAAGTGGTTGAACAAGTTTACATTCCCACCAACAATGAAGTAAGGTTCCTTTCTGTCCACACCACCTCCAGCATCTGTTGTTGTTAGAGTTCTTGATTTTTGCTGTTCTAACTGGAGTGAGGTGATATCTCAATGTTGTTTTGATTTGCATTTCTTTTATGGCTAGGGATGTTGAACATTTCTTCATGTGTCTATTGGCCATCCTTCTTTCTTCTTCAGAGAAGCTTCTCTTTAAGTCTTTTGCCCACTTACTTATTGGGCAGTTGTTTCTTTGAGGATTTGTTGTTGGGTGGTTTAATTTTTTGAGTTCCAAGTATATTTTAGATATGAGACCCTTGTCCGTTGTATGGCTAGTAAAGATCTTCTCCCAATCTGTGGGCTTTCTATTGATCTTGCTAGCTATGTCATTTGCCCTGCAGAAGCTCTGCAACCTTATGCAATCCCATTTGTCCAACCTTTCTTTGATTTGTTGTGTTTCCAGGTCTCCATTCAGAAAATTTCGGCCTGAGCCAAGGAGAGCCAGGGTTTCTCCTATTCCATCCTGTAATGTTTTCAGAGTGTCTTCTTTGAGTTCAAGGTCTTTGATGATAGCATATTTTTATCTGCTAATCAGAGAGACTCAAAAAGATTTTTAAATATGATATGAATAATGCATCGTCATGAATGAATGAAATCAGGAAGTAGATGGCTCAGGAGCTGGGTGGTTTGTTAAATATTCTCATTATTTTGAATGATCTGGTGTTTTTTGTATGTGTGGAATTATGAATGTATTTTATGTCTTGGCAGGAAAGTTTGATTATTATAACATTGTCTGATATCCAATGTAAGGAACCTAATCAGAGTGATAAATATGTGTGTGTTTGTGTGTTGGTGTGTGTGTGTGTCTGTGTGTCTGTGTGTGTGCCTGCAAGTCTGTGTTTAAAAGGAAGAATCTTATTATGCTCAGGGTATATATTTAATTCTATTAGGTATACTACATTAATGACAGCAGATAAAAGTAATTAACATTTTGTGCCATATGTTTGTGTTCATATGATTGCATGAAAAAACTAAAAAGTTATGTTTGGGGTATCAGTTTTGTGAAAGGTCAGCTGAAATTATAAACATTTGGAATCATCAGAAAGATATCAATGGCAATCTTTTCAGTGTAGATCAATTTTAGACAACACTTGCAAGAATATGTAATCTTATATGGAAATGCAATATTTATTGATTTTTTTCCATAGCTACGGTATTCTATAAATTTGTAGGAAAACCAGTTAAATTATGGAAACATAAAAGTAATGCGATTATTTATTGCATACAGTATTACACTTTAGTTTCATTGTCAAAATACCTTTATTTCAACTGTATAGGAAGGAAAACCCTAAATATTACAGTTCGTGCCATATTTCATTGGGAAGCTTTGTCTGTATCGATAAGTTTATTTCTTTTGGTTCTGCTTTCCTATTCATAACTCTGTTTCTCATACTATTCTTCTAAGGACTTTTTCTTTCTTCCCATTTAGGCTTCAACATACCTCATGCTCTGTTTGTTTGCTAACAGTAGTCAGTCTACCATTTGAACCATGTCTCCCGCCCAGAAATTTTTGTAGTTAATTGGCGATAGAACCTTATGAACTTTACTACCAGCCTGAAAACCATTATCCTCCAAGTCTCATCCTTCTTAATCGCAAGGATTATAGAGATGAGTCATGGACCCCAAGAAGCAATGTCTTTTCATGTCTTATAGATTCCACATGTTTGCTAGTAATTGTAATAATAAACTACCATAGATTGGGTAGCGTTAACACTGTAAATACATTGCCTCTGAGTTTGTGGAACTAGAACTCCAACGTCAGAGTTGGCTTCTTCCGAGTCCTCTTTCCTTGGCATATTCAAGGCCTTCTGCTTCTCTTGGAGGACACTTCAACTTAAATGCTACCTTTGAGATTCTGTTTCCAAATGCAGTCACTTTCTGAGGCAATGGGTTTTTGATCTTTAGTATGATGTCAGTGGGACAGTATCCAACACATAACAAATTACTTAATGGATAGAAGAAAATCTCTAATAAGAAATTATTTGGTTTGGACACAGAAGTTATGGTTGTACTTTTAAAACAATTAGCAAGAGAGGTAAATGTTTTATTAGAGCTTGTAAAACCAGTATGAAGTCTTGACCTTAGACATGCCAAATTCTTACCCTGGCACACACTTAAATTTCTAGCGGTACTGGGGGATTGAACCCAAAACCCTGTACTTGTGAAACAGCATTTCTACTACTGCCATACTTGCAGATTGTAATTGGATTGCTTATTTTGAGGTAGTATCACTATGCCTGGGCCTGACTGGACTGTGGTAATCTTAACACAAGTAAAAAAGTTTGCACCCAGCAAATGGTTAGAGTTTCTGAGACTTCTTTTTGTGCTAGGCTTGCCTGGAACTGGAATCTCTAATCTGTTTCCCAAGTAGATAAGATTACAGATTTGAGCCACTTTATCCAGTAAAAGTATATTATTTGATAATATCGTGATATTGCCTATATTTGTGATAAACATACATAACTAATCTTAAATTTCTCCCTCTTTTGTTTAATACTCTGAGTTGAAAACATTGGTTTACTTGATATACATGGCTTTGTTTTGGATGGAATTCCATAAGAATCCAAAAAAAATCTCCCAAAACTTTATGTCAAAAATCATGGAAAAAAGGCTGCAGGTTGGAAAAAAATTGATCCTTAAGTTATAAATGCAATATATTTATAGTGTTAGTCAATGCTTTCTTAAGTATGAGAAGAGAAGAAAGGCAGAAATGGAAGGATGTCAGATATAATTTTGATAACCTACTAAGTCTCTGTAGAAATTCTGTAGTTGTCACTTCATGTTAACTTCCTTTCTTAAAGCTTCCTTTATTACAACCCTGTGGGTTGGACTGATTGGTTACTCTCTCCAGGAAATGAGGCTGATTTTAGAAGGCTGATGGTGTGTTAAATAAGGAATGATGAGAATGAGCACAGATATTGTCACAGAATGAGCCAACCAGGTTCAACTGCTGAACAGCAAAACAAAGCTAAGTATCAAATCTGATGATCCACATTGGAAGATATATAGATAGATACGTATACATATACATTTATTTGCATGCATGAAATAGTAAATCTCCATTTGAATATAGAGAAACTTGACCTGACAATTATTAAATTATATCAAACTGGTTGCAGGAAAGATACAGAAAAATATCAATAGTTAGCATAGATTTTGCATAGATTTTTTTAAAGGGTGAAAATTCTTTCTTCATAATATACTTTACACATACCCTTAGTATGTTTTAAGTATTTTTACATTGTGGTAGGAACATCTCTACAATGCTGAGAATTGGAATTACACACAATATGCAACATGGGTAGGCACTGGTGGTTCGAGGATTTAATCTTAGCTAGTTAAGAGATTGAGATCTGAAGATTACAATTTGAAGCCAGCAAGGGTAGGAAAGTTCTTTTGACTCTTATCTCCAATTAACCACAGAGGCAAATGGAGTTCCAGTTCAAATTGTATGTCGATCATTGGCCTTGACCACAAAAGCACCATTCAGACCCTGAGTTTAAGCCCTAGGATCAAAAGAAACAAAACACATAATACAACATGCAGTTAGATATTTTATAATGAGGCACATTTTTATGTACTCTACATTGTTAGAAAGACTAGACTTCTCTGTTAGCTTTATAACCTACCATAATAAGTGATATTGTCCATGTATTAAGCAGAAAGGCTTACTCAGATTTACAAGTTTGAAGATTTCAGTGTATGTTCAGTTGGTTTTATTGCTTTGGTGGCCTGTGGCAAGATTATGTCAAGGTGGGGAGTATGTCAAAGAGAAATGTTTGTGACCTAGAATGATTAAAATATATAAGAAGAAAGTAGATGAGAGACTATGTTTTCATGGGTTTCACTCTGAAGAACTCAATCTCCAGAAGAACTATTCAGGTATTCTCCACAGTCTGGGAGGGAATGGAAAGCCATTTTTCTTTCACACATAGGTCTTTCTGGGGCATACTAAAATCAAATGGCAACATCTTCACCAATAACAGAATATTAGTCCATTGTGATTTACAGAATAAGTTTCCTGGCATATATTTTCTTCTGTACTTCTTTTTGTGGGGGTGATATAAATATTTTTTTTCCAGAAAAGCAACCTGGTTTTAATCATTATCCACCAAATTTATGCTGTCATATAATCAGAGAGTTTTTTTGAATAAATTAACACAATAGTAGGCTCATTTTATGCCAACACAAAATATAAACACTAATTACATTTTCACTGAACAACCACTCATCAAAAATCATGAAATAATAAAGTCCAAGTCCATGTCAATTTTTTTTGTCAGTTGTGGGGCTTGAATTCTGGGCCTGGTCACTGTCCTCAGCTCTTCAGCTCAAGGCTACCACTGTACCACTTAAGCCACAGTGCTGTTTCTGGTTTTTAGGTGGTTTATTGGAGACAATTGTCTCACAGACTTTTCTGCCTACGCTGGCTTTGAACCACTATACTCAGATGTCAGATTCCTGAGTATCTAGGATTACAGGCATGAGCCACCAAATCTTAGATCCAAGTCAATTTTAAACAAGCAATCTTAGTGAAACTTCTGGCTTTTTTCCAATAAAAGTCTATTTTTTCAACATTAGTTTATAACTATGAGTTATTTTTAGATGTAACTGGGAATTTTTTAATAGAAACAAATACAATTTTTACTATTACTAAGTATCTCACAAAAATCCAGTGTAATTGATTTTCTCCAAAGTCAATTATTTCATACTATCTCACATTATTATTATTACATTCTATATTGCATATCATGTGAAGCGAAAATAGAAAATAGTTTGAATAAGTTCATATAAATTAGTAGATGTTATTTTAGCATTATAAAGTCACATCTGTGGTTTTAAATGAAGGAAATAAAAATGTGAAGTGTGTCCCAAATAAACCAAAAATTCTGAGTTCATACAGACAAAATTATTACCATTGGAAATAATGAGGCAAGAGGAGGCAGAATTCAAATCACGTCAAACATTATCTGTTATTCTCCCTCATCTTCCACTAACAAGACCTCCCTGGTCCCAGTTGTCACAAAAATTCAAGTGTCTCTCTTAGAATTCTATGTGGAAAAGTTCTAAGTCACTGATTCTTTTTCTACTTTGTGTTATATGAGACAAAATTTAGACACAAAACAATTGAAATAAAATGCACACATATGTTGAAGTCACCACAGCTGGAAAAACAACCAAGAGATTGGAATTCCCCCAGGAACAAAAACATGTTATACCCAGTTTTTTAAAGTACTAAAACCTCAAATACATGTTAATTTGAGTAGAGTATAAGGAAAACTATCTCTCAGAAATAAGGTTGTGTTAATTTATAATTAAATTCATCTAGATGAACTTAATATAGCAAATCCCTTGAATGGATCAAATTATTTAAAACAAAAGTAACTGTATGTGAAGTAAGATCTGCACATATTTAAAAGGAAAAAATGCTACAGTATCAAATCACAAACAGCATGACTTAGTTGAAAAGTTCAGAAATGCAATGAATAAGTCCAATAGTATCCATATTGAGAACTATCTACTGATGTAACAAGAACAAAATGAGCAAATGATAGAATCAGAGGAGCATACATGAGTGTACATAATTTAAAACTACTCTAAATTACAGTGTAGAAGACTGAATGTGGGTTACCTAAAGGAAACCATAAACACATGATATAAATGAAATAAAAAAAATCTAATGAAAACAGACAATAGAAGTAATTTCTGGAAAAAATATTATTTTAATAAATGGTGGTCAAAATCTTTCTAGGACTGACAAAATTTCACACCTAATTGGTTATATCCAAAAAAGACCCAAGTTACTCGAGCTGATTTGAAACTTTGGCAAAGTAGCAGGATACAATTGTAACATTATTACGGATTTGACTCGGGCATGGAATTCATTTCCTCTTTGATCTGACAAATGAAGATAGGAAAGAACATAACTTCTCCAACTACATATCAAGACCTAACTAAACATATAATCAGAAAACTTATCATGCAAGCTGTATTGCAAACTGGCGTATAAGAAAAATCAATCATACTAATTCTGTATTTATTTTAAATAATTTTTCCCATAAATTATTTCCTTTAGCTTGCATTTTTAAAACATTGTGTTAAATGGTGTTTAACTTGGTAACTAATTTTGGATGCTTCCTTAAATTTTGTTCTGAGTATAATGTCTCACTTCAGTTCCTAACCCATGAAATGATGTTGATTACAAAACAAATGCTCATAACCACTGTTTATAATACACAGAATCTCATAAGCATGATTTCAGTAAGCATAGGTTAACATTTTGATATCACGGTCTCATGACTGATGAGGCAGATCTGCATGAGTATAGTTGTACATAGGTTCCTCAGCCTAAATTTAATCACTGTTAAAAAATGTATATATCTTTGTCACTCATCAGAGATTTAACCTGAGTATAAAGCCTAAGGAAAATGATAAGGTAAGAATTTAGCT
>NW_024872411.1:0-17699 GCF_019054845.1 Dipodomys spectabilis | reverse complement strand
AAGTTTAGGGTGCAAGTTACAATAGAGTTGTTTTATTTACCCAGCACTAATGCCAAACAGGTTCAACCATTCATTAAAGTGTAGAAATAGTACCACTCACCATTTGTGTTGTTCAGTATGTGCCTTACAGAAATGTGTCAAATAGAAAAACCTCCCATAATTCAAACCCAAACACTAGCTAATAAAGTAAGTTTAATCACTTACTAAGGTATATATATATTTTTTTGCCAGTCATGGGGCCTGAACTCTGGGCCTGGGAGCTGTCCCTCAGCTCTTCAGCTCAAGGCTAGCACTCTACCACTGGAGCCACAGCGCCACTTCTGGCTTTTTCTGTTTATGTGGTGCTGAGGAATCGAACCCAGGGCCTCATGCATGCAAGGAAAGCACTCTACCACTGAGCCACCTTCCAAGCCCCTAAGGTGCATTTTAAAATGTCACAAGTAGTTGCTTTATCATATGTTATTTTATGTTTTACCTATCAGTCTAACATAGTAAGAAATATGACTTAAAGTCATGAATATGGGTACTCATCAGAGATGTGACAAACAAAAAACCTGTCTTCTATTTCTACCATATTCCTGTATAGTAGTAAATCGTAGTCTTCTACTTTTTCCAAAACTTATAGGTAGTAGAAAATATTATCCCATGTAAAATAAAATAATCATAAACCTTTTTCAAAGCCATTTATAAAATTTGGTAGTTAGGATTATATTCTAAGCCATTTTTAAACTTTCTTGTTGACTAAAGATTAATCTTCCAAATGGATGAGAATAAAATCATGTCTAGGTGCTTCACCTCTCCAGTCTTGCAAATTGTTATTGCAGATGAATGAATTATGGAAATATAAGCTGACATCAGTTCAAGTATATGCAGGATTGAAACTCCATGGATAGTATATAAAACTTTCAGAATATTAACAGTTTAACAGAATGACTATCAGGAAATTGAAACCAGAGAGGAATAATAGTAAAGACAGAATGAATGAAAAATGGAACAAGGGGCAAGTACAGCTAGAATACTCAATGTACACATGTGATAAAGGAAGTGATAAATCTGAAATACATCTTGGAGAAGGGTTGGTTGAGAATGATAGAAGGAGTCACTCTGATCCAGGAGCATTGGACAATTAGATGGACATATTTATTGTAATACACTTGCACAACCTTTTGAAATTTAATTAAAAAACACAACAAAAAACAAAAACACACAAAAATCACAACCAAACAGCAATCTCTAGAGAGGAGTATATGACCTCTCAAAATTTTAAATAGTTCATGAAGGGTAGTCTGGGGAATAGCAAACAAAGCTGTTCAAAGAGGGCAGTTTGGTGTAGCAGAGAATTTTGAACAGATTTAAGTAGATTGTCTAAGGTTGTGAATCACCTACATCTGCTGCAAATATTTTCTTCTGTGAGTTCTCTTTGTCTGAAATGGATACTCCAGTCCTCAGCCACACTTGATGGCTTGTGAAGATAGAATGGAAGAAACAAGATCAAGAATCCATTACTCCATTGGAGACAGAAGAGTCCTCTATGTTTTCTCTCATCTCTCTTCACTACTCTTTCTTCATACTTTTAAGTCAACTGATTTTGAATTATATCTTTCATTCTTTGTTCTGGCAAAGTAATTAGCCAAACTAATTTCCTAAATATTATTTGCCATTTTTTTTCTACCATGCTGTTTACTTGTCCAAGGGAGTCCATTAAGCTTCACCCTTGCATTTGGTTGCCAAGAAAATCCAACATCTATGTTAATGAGGACAAACTCTAATGTAAAACTTTGTCTCCAAAAAACCGATTCAAGAAGCTGTGATCACAAATATTTAGCTATACTTTTTTTCTTTTACCTTGAAAGTCTTCTTGTGTCTAAAGTTCCACAAAAATAAGTACTCCACTACTTTTTGGTTCAATCACTTCTAACCTCAAAGATATATTTTGTTAACAAGATGCTTAGAGGAAACCGAAGTATACTCCACTTTTATGTTCTCTCTTAAGACTCTCCTTAGATACCATATCAGGATCAGTGAAGTTATTCTTTGCAAAATTATTTCAATAGATTATTTTTTCTTGGTCTTGCATTTGCTCAGAAAGATGTATGGAACAGAATAGAGTTAAATCATCCATACCTTGGGTAACAGTGTCTATTACAAAGGACAATGCTTCTATGTCCTAATTCTATGTCCTCCTCCTAGCTCTTCCCTGATTTCCAATTAAGCACAGCTTCTTGACTTCAAGTCCAGTGAAGCTGAAAGACTATAAGATCTCCTCCCCACCCCACCCCGCTACATCTTCATGGTTTCTCTTTTAAAACTCTTTTAAGTTGCCTCATTTGGACGTAGAATTTATTTTCCTGTCCTCATTCAAACTGTTCTACATTGTAGTGAGCCAAATAGGCTCTGTAAAATCACTTTAGGTAGCAAAAATATTAAGACAATCTATATAAAAATTTTTGGCCTCCCTCCACTGCTGAAGTCAGTATGCTTATATAGGGCTTCTAAGAACATTGTTTTCTTACCCTTTCAATTTTCTCAATTCTTTTCTAATCCCAAACTTTTTGGCTTATGTAATAAGAGAAGTCTTCACTACCTCATGTTAATAAGGATATTATTTTTTGTGAGCTACTTAGAAATGTGTAATCATTGGCGTAACCAATCAGATTTTTTTCTGTGTTTCAGTGCTTCACGTGCAAAGACATTGTGGAAAGTGTTACAAACAGAAAAGTGTGAACCCAATACCTTCTTTCATTTTGAAGGGCCCTTTCTCCCTAAATATTTTGACCCAAATTATCTTTTTCAAAGAATAATTTTGGTAATTAAAGGTCAATTCACAAAATTTGATGTCTTAGTTTTCTTGAGAACTTTGAATTTCACACAGTGAGAGTATATTTCCTGGGTAAGGACAATTCTCAAGGGAACCTACAGGATTTACAGTAAGGTTTCTGAAGTTTGTTTAGTGTGAAAATGAGCTATCTTTATCCACATTGCTCCCTCTCAACTAGGTCTCCATAGCTTTCTTGGCATGAAAGCCTATTTTCCCAGGCAATTTTCTTAATAGGCTAATTTGTTAAAAATTTGAACAATTAAAATATACCTGTCATAATTTTTAAACTCTTTTGAAATTCCTTTATCAGAATCACGTTTTCCCCAATCCTAATTCAACCTTTTCCATCAAAAACAGTAACATGTTGTTTATATGATATAGTGTCCATGCAACTATTATTTTCCAGTGGCTTTATGTGTATATATGAACATATAAGCTGATGCTGAGCAAAATGAACTCCAAGGTATGGAAACAGAGATTTTTTTTGCAGTTGTTTATAATGTACTATATGATTTCTATTTTCTTTGGGTTTTCCACCTATGGCTTGGCATCGGCTGTATTTGATTTTGTGCCCTGTGTATTGTGTATACATTTACCTTAATTATGGAAGGGAAGAGGAATAACAAAATGGCAAGACAAAGGACAAAGGGCAAGCCAATGCGATAACAATACTCACAAGACAATATGTTGGAAATGTACATTAAAACTTATGAGGAGTATTGAGGTGAAAGAAAACTATAAGAAAAATGAAAGAGGAGGTAAAAAGTTTGAAAAGTTATGTTTTCACTACTTTACAATTACTGTAACCCATTGTTCACCAATTTGACAATAAAATTAAATTAAAAAATAAGCTACATAAAAAATAATTTCACTGTATTGTTATAGTAAATATTTTATGTAGTAACTTTTTAAAAATCAATAATATTTGGCAACTAATTTGAATTGATTACTCCTTTTTTTATCAGAGAGTCATCAACTTGAATGTTAGACAATATTTTCACAATAAACTTGACAATATTTTGAAAAAAGGAAAAATTTAGTACTTTCTCTACTAAAACCGAATATAGTTTAATTCTATGGAAACCCATAACTTTTAAAAGTAAATGAGTTGTTAAGAGGACAGAATATATGTGTTCCTCAAAATTCCTATGACTAATAACTACTCATTTTCAAATTCTGAACATTCCATACCTGAGTGATTCAAAACAGTACCTGTTTGCATGTTATGTAATTTTGCAATAGATGCAGTTTCCAATGAAGTGTTACAGATTGAGAAGTCAACAGAAAAATAGCCACATTCTGGTAGAGGATAAAATTATGAAGCATCTGTAATTAATTCTACAAGAGTAAGCAAATTTTATCAGAGTAAGCTATAATTTCTATGAACCATAAATCCAAAGATTTATGCCATAAATCATCTTAGTCCAATAATTTCCAACTTGTAAAGTGCACCTTAATATTCCCTTAATTCACATCATGAATAGCTTATCTATATTGTGAAAAAAAATACTACACCTCTGATAATGTGATTCTCTCCTTGTTCTGGAAAGAATACTACAATTAACTGGGTTGCATCATTTTTCCCCCAGTGAGATTCTTGAGATCAGAACACTTGCAAATGTTATTTATATTTATACTTTTTTAAACTATCACAGATATTTAGGATGCTAAGGTCAGAAGATTATGGTTCAAATATCCAATAAACTCAGAAAAAGTCAGACACAAGTGGCACTGAGATTGAAGTGGTAGCGCACGAGCCTTGAGCATAAACAGGCTCAGAGACAGTTTCCAGGCCCAGATTTCAAGCCCTAGGACAAACTAATAACCCCAAATGTAGCATTTTTCTTATTGTATACAGAGGCACGTAATTAAGGAAATTGCTTCCTGTGTTACATATAGGTAGAAGAAAGAAGATGTCACACAATTATTCTCTTCATACAATGTTATACAAAACCCTCAAAAATTGCAATTTTTCTATATTTATAAATTAATATCGATTTGTTGGCAACTCTGTCTAGATTATTTACATTATCATTTTATACATGAATTGTTGGAATTTTCTATTAACTAAGATCTAATTATAACTCTCTTGAAAGCATATTCTAGGCAAATAGAATGCCAGAATCATTTGTGAATTTGTCAATTAAACCCTCTACTCAAAAAGAATTTTGTAGTATCCTATAAAATATGAAATTACAAGCAAAACTAAAATATTTATGTTAACTCTTAATTCTAATTTAGCAAGATCTACAAAGTCCTGCTTTAGATGAACTTTGAAATTTCTCTAGGCTTAAGATTTTGTAATCCTTCCTCATTTCTTTGGAATCCAACAGAATGATGCTTACTTACTTTTTCAAATTTTGGGTGGGAATCATGAGCCATTTTGAATCTAGGAATGTTCTGTAATGAAGAGAGCATTTAAAACAAAACTGAAGATTATATACGAGTTGCATTTCAATAGGAAACTTGACTTTTCAAAACATAATAACAAAATTAGCCCAAACTTCTGTGTATTCCTTTCTTGTTGTTTGGTTTGTTTTATTAGACAAAATTATACTACCTGGTCCAGGAAATGTATCACTATTTAATTCCACTCTCTAATCTCCTGCCTTAGTCTGAGTGCTAGAATTCCAGGTTTGTATCACATTGCCCTGCCATGTTTGTTGGTTTATTTAATCTAGACATAGACTAGCATTTCTGAACTTCTCCAATGACATTATCCAATAGACAGACTGCTCAGAGTGTTTATGTACTATTTTAGAAGATCTTCTAACATTTGACACAGGATATGATCATTTTCAGATGCACCTGCTGGGATCTCTGATTCATTCGATCCCTTTAATAATAATTACTTGACTCTCTTACTATCTCTCATCCCTACCTATGTAATAGTCTCAAACTTTTTTGAAGAAAGTTCATGAGGACTTTCTAATATTAAAATTCATCTCTTAATTCTTACTCAAGACATATTTTCTATTGCTATTTTTAAACTTTCCTACATATTCTAAGAGTTGTTTCATTTGTGTATTTTTGTGTGCACATATAAGTGCCTCTGTGTGTATGTGTATGTTTCTATGTATGTATGCAAAAGCCTCAAGCTCTTATTCATCAATCTTGCTCATGCCTGGTATTCCATCACCTGAGACATTCTTCCAATTCAGGTTTTGGCTGGTAGTGTGGCAAAGACTGTTCTGCCCAGGCTGCATGCAAACTGAACTTCCCAGACTGCTTTACATTCTTAGGTTTTATATCTCCAGAATTATCAACTTTTAAACTACAAACATTTTTTGAGTGAAAAGTCTAAGCTGTAGGCCACATTTTTAACTCAAAAATTCATATAAAGTTAGACGAACATACACATTGCATATGCTGAGTGTACACTGTTAGAAATGTGATCTTAAGCTGCGTGGTGGAGAGATCTGGGGATTGGGGTTCAAAGCCAGCCCAGCTAGGAAAGTCCCAGAGACGTTTTTCTCCAATTAACTACAAGAAAACTGGAAGTGGCCCTGTGGCTCAAGTGGTAGAGCAGTAGCCTTGAGCTGAATAGCAGAGGGACAGTGCCCAGGCCCAAAGTTCAAGTGCCAAGACCAACAACAACAACAAAATGCAAGTAAAGGAAAGAAAAAAGAAATGTGATCTTAGCCACTAGTTCATTGCCAGTATAATCCCTGCTCTCTCAAGATGGACTTGTTTTTCCAGTTAAGTCCATGCCCTTATATCTGACTTTCATTGGAACCAGAATTATTCTTCCATTCTACTTTTAAAAATTTGTGCGATTAGCAAACGTGGTTGAGAAAGGGAAAGGCCTCATACTTCATATTCCACTTAGGAACACTCCCATAAATCTACATATTGGACTTGGCTTTATTGTTTCGATGTTGTCTTATTTGTAGTCTTCTATATTGTATTGAACCCTTATACTTAAACACAGAACTTCTCTTTCTCCTATTGTTGCAAATGTTTCTCTTACTGTTAATTCATGTGCACTAGGGAAATAACGCACAGAAAATACACTCACAAAAAGAATGATCTGAGGACCTTCTTCCCATTTAAAATTTGGCTTAATTTGCAGAGCAATTATGAAGTTTGAACTAAATGTACTCATGGATAACGTATTTATAAGCAATATAAATTTTATATTTTCTCTTTTACTAAGTTGTCTCTGAAACACCTATTACCTCATGTCCAAAAGTGTCCTTGTGTTATTTCAATGAAGACAGAAAACATTCATTAGACCTCAAGAAGCACCAATGATTGTTACTGGACTTTGTGGAAACTGATCCCAGGAGAGGAATTGAACACAGAGAAATGATAAAGTTCAAATTAACTTGTGCTTTCCTTTTTACTGTACAAGAAAAGAAAAGAATCCCAAGGCTTGAAGGAAACTCTGTCCCTTACTTTTTCCAGTGTGTTTTTTATTCATATAAACTTGTCTGTGAACTTCTAGTTGATCGTATTACAAAAGATAATAATGTGCCATGTGAAGGCCAGCATAGAATAAAAGGAATTAACGTTGTTTTTTTAGTTAGTTTGCATTTGTTTTTGTCAATTGTGGGGCCTAAAGTCTGGGCCTGGGCACTCTCGCTCAGATCTTCATCTCAAGGATAGTGCTCTACCACTTGAACCACAGCACCATTTCTGACTTTTTCTGTTTATGTGGTACTGAGAAATCAGGGCCTCATGCATGCAAGGCAAGCACTGTACAACTGAACCACATTCCCAGCCCCTAATAACATTGTTTTAAAGTTGTTCTACTGCAAAGAAACAAAGACATGGAGGTTTAAAAGTGTCTTATGTATGGATATATCACCCCTGAGAAGATTCTCTTTTGGCAGGAGTCAGTTATCAATTCCTTTAGTCTGGTCCTGAGTTCTCCATAGCAATAAGGATTCCAAAAAAGCAGGATCTTGTGAATATGTTCAGCACAAGCAGCCTCTTCTCAGAGCAGTACTCCTTTAAGGACAGTCCCAAAGAAATATCTGGGGGTTGTTTTTGTTTGCTTGTTTGTTTAGTTTGTCCTGGTTCTGGGACTTGAAACCCAGGGGCTGGACCCTGTCCCTGAACAGTTGTCTTTCTTGCCCACCTATCCTCAAAGCTAGTACTCTACTGCTTGAGCCAAAACTCCACTTCCGGCTTTTTTAGTGTTTATTTAGAGATAATAGTTTGACAGACTTTCCTGCCTGGATTAGCTTTGAAATAGGATAGTAAGAAAGCCAAGTGAGATCGACAGTATGGACTTCTCTTTTGAAAAAAAATATTAGATGAAGTTTATTATAAAGCTAATATTTGACAATTTTTAAAAGAAGAGAATATGCCCAGCAAAGAAGCCATAACTTAAATAACTCAGTGAAAGTAGGTGCACTGAATCATTTTGTAATTATTTTTTATGCTTGGAAAGATTACTATTGACCTTGTCATTCCTTTTGGGGAAACTGAAAGTCATATTTGCACTTTTTTTTGTGGGCGCTGTCCCTCACCTCTTCATCTCAAGTTGAGCACTCTACCACTTTAGCTACAGCACCAATTCCGGGTTTCCTGTGATTAATTGAAGATAAGGGTCTCATGGACTTTCCTGACAAGGCTTGCTTTGAACCACAATCCTCTGGTCTCATCCTTCTGAGTAGCTAGGATTACAGGCTTGAGCTACCAGCACCTGGCTCATATTTGCATTTATGTGTACTTAATGACACTATGCAGACAAAGAATGGAAATTTGAACCAAATGATGACATTGCAGCTTTTCAGAAAAATTGGGGTAGGAATAAATATGTCCTCATTTTTCCATGTTGTTATATTAATGACTCATGAGCTATGGGACTCTTACATTAGCATCCTCTGCCATCTGTGTAGGTGTTATTTAGTATTAGGCAATATTCATAGAGTAATATAGAAAGACTGAGATTTTTAGAAAGCAAAGGAGATCAGGTATGAAAGAACAGCATAGAAGGAGATACATTTATCACACAGAGATTAAAAACTAGCCTAAGAGATTTACAATGTTAAAGGCAATGAGGTATAAGCCTAGTTGATAACTAGTTCTTCAATAACCAAAAATATTTCCCTAGAACAGTTTCTGGTATATGTTAGTTACTATCATTTATTGCTTCCATCTGGAGTTATTCCTTCTCTTCTATCACAACTGTTAATTAGTCTCTGCCTTTTTAGTGCCATAACTGACCAAAAAGATTTCCAAATCTCACTTAGACTAGCCTTCTCTGTGATTAGAAGTGACCACTCAAAAGCCTGGAATCTTTTAATTTCCAGAATTCATCTTCCCTTGACATCTAAGTATATTCCTGGCATTAACTGCAGTGATCTAATGAACAAAACATTTTTTTTTCAACACAGTATCCTAATATAGGCAAAATGCATGAATTAGGGACTATTGTCAGGTATCAGTATGGAAGGAGCAATTATATACTCCAAGTATGTGTTCTTTATTTTGCATTTACTAACTGTTTTCTTTTGTTTTGTTTTGTTTCTGACAGTCCAGGGGGCTTAAACTCAGGACTAGGGAATTATTCCTGAGCTTGCTTTTTTTTTTCCTCAAGGCTACCACTCTACCACTTGGGGCACAGCACCTCTTTCAGTGTTTTTCTGTGAGGAATTGAACCCAGGCGTTCAGGCAGGCTAGGCAATCACCACACCATGAAGTCACATTCCCAGAGCCCTAAATGACTTTCTTAAGATGGCATTATATTTTCATTCCATAACTATGTATCATAATTTTGGCCAGGTGCTAGAAAATAACATACAAAAAATACTAAGTACAGTAAGGCTGGATGGACAATGAATAACCGTTATAGTCTAGCCAGGGCACAGAGGGCTTACCTCATGGAGCTGGTTCAACAGGCTGAGCAAGACAGCTCCTAACCCACAGTCTACCTCCAGAATGAGAGGGCCACCTTGGGTTCCAACCACATGGGGACGCTGGGCCACCTCCTCCAGCACACATTCAACCAGTTCCTGTGTGAGAGAGAAAAAAAGTCAGAATTAAAGTTAAGCCGGGTGCCCATGGCTCAGACCTCTAATCCTAACTACACAGGGGGCTGAGATATGAAGATCATGGTTCACAGCCAGCCCGGGCAGGAACGTCTGTGAGACTCTTATCTCCAAAGAAGCACCAAAAAACTGTAAGCGACGCTGTGACTTAAGTAGTAGAGTGCTAGCCTTGATCTGAGGAGCTCGGGGACAGTGCCCAGGACCAGAATTCAAGCCCCATGACTGATAAGAATTGGACTTCTCACCACAAGAAGTGGACTGAATAGCACCCATTGTCCTAGGGAGTATGGCAGAGAAGTCAGGCAGAGCTTCCTGTGAACTGGAGGTCATGAGTATGTCACCTGGCTTCTCCTTGCCTCAGTATCCCCAGCTGCAAAACTGAGCACAGTGAAGGATCCCCTTCCTCATGGGGATAAGGTAAGGATGAAAGAGAGACATGTTTTGTTTCATAATCCCTCACCTGTTCCACGATTAATAACAAGCCCCACGTGAGCCTTTTCCAGGTATCTTCCTTTCATTTGCTCACAGAATTGCCAAGAACCGTATCTAATGGCCGCTCCCTCTGTGCCCTGTGCCAGAGATCCCTCTGTATAAATCCCTTGTTTCCTCACAACTGTCCCAAGAGGAGACTGAGGTCCAATAGTTGAAGCCTAACCCAGGGCTTACCCTGTGGTCAAGAATTGACTGCTGTGCACTAAGAGTTTGAGATAATCCATCTAAACCGATGACTAAACATGGTGCTACATGTCTACTATCCCAACTACAGAGGACCAGGCCTGGTGGAGCATGCCTGTCACAGATAAGAGGATCATGATCCAGTCCAGCCTGACCATATATTTAGTCTCTATTTTGGAAATGCCCAAGACAGAAAGGCTTGGCTCACATGGTGGAATACCTGACTGGCAAGCCTAAGGCCTTGAGTTCAAACCCTAATATACCAAAAAGAATCAGAGGCCCGGTGCCAGAGGATCATGCCTGTAATCCCAGCTACTCAAGAGTCTGAGATCTGAAGATCACAGGTCAAGATTTAAAATAGGGTTGGCCTCAACCATCAGACATAATGATGAGAAGACCCGGAGTCTGACTTATGCTGGTGCACTCCATACTCACAGGGTGCACATCCTTACTAAGTGCTGGCCACACTCTCTGTCCCCCTGGGAAACCACCCCCTGTGAAATGCACCCCCAGGTCCTACAAAGCTCCCACTGCCACCAACCAGGCCCAAGGGATTAGAGAGCTCCAGGGCACACAAATCCCTTGGTCTTGTAATTTAAAGGTGATCAGTCCCCTTCAGGCACCTTACCCTTCCAGACCCCTGGACCTCAGCAGTGAAGCCCATGCACCCCTCCTTCCCTCGCGAAGATAGCAGGAAAAGTTACCAAAAGGTTCGACCATCTTTGTTGTAACCCACTTCTACACACACACAAATTCAGACTGGTGACAGAAGACTTATCCATGCAGCACCTGAAATTTGCCAATTGATCACTCACCTGAGCACTGTCAGAATGTACAAGTAGAAAGATGATCTCTCTCTCTCTTTCCCCCCCTCTCTCTCTCTCCCTCCTTCTCTGTCTCTGTTTCTCTAATGCGCACACACACACACACACACACACACACACACACACACGACTCAGAGCAGTGCCTCTGTTCATTCCTCATCTGGGACAATGTACAAGCTGGAGCATGGAGGTTCCCTTGAGACAACCAGGGGCTCCCACCCAAGGGGAGCACCACTCAAATGATGCAACACCACCCTGCCTCTCCGTTTCTCCAGGGTCAGATCCTTCCCCTTAGGAACAACCAGCCTTGACTCTACATTCACCAAAACCCTAGGCCAGGATGCTGGGTGAAGGAGTCCTGAGACAGATGTCTCCTCAGAGCCTGGGAAAGGAACTAGCAGAGGGTCATGGTGACCTCAGAGGGGTGTCTGACCAGGGGTGGGGCACTGTTGGTGAAATGGATGGAGTCCTGAGGCTACATACATCGACATACTCCTTCCTTCTGGCCTACATGCTTCTGGGCTAATTGGTGGATTCTTGGGGAGGACGAGGAGACCAAATGGACCAAGCATCAGAACATGCTGGCAGAGCTGGGAAAGGTGATGACCCTGTGAGAACTGTTGACAGCTGAGGGGTAGGGAAACAGGCCGGGTGTATGTGTGTGTGTGGGGTTGGGTTTATTCCTCCCAGATATTCACCTTCTGCTTTGACCCCCAGCGCCCTTCACCTCCCTCCTGGGCTTTTCTGGGACCCTCTTCAGGTGAAAGGATGACCAAGCACAGAAGACAAGAGCTCACACAGCAAGGGGGGAGGGGTTTATCTTCTGCATCCAACAACCCCCATGCCCAGAAAACAGGAAAAGACCCGAGAAGGCAGGTGTGGAGGTGCTGTTCCCCACCTTTGACTAAAGCCACCAAGTTCCCACTAGGGAGAGAAAAGGTGCAGATGCATGGCTCTGTAGCTCCCACTGCTTCAGGCCAGGGACAATGTCGTGCTCCCTTTTCACCCATCACTGCATCTGCCCTTTTCCTGGGACATTGGTCACTAGGGATGGGAGTGGGATCCCCGGGTTGACACCTACCCCCTACCCTTGGGGCGCATTAGTGGCAGAACCCTGGCTGGACTGTGGGGTGTGAGGGAGGTGCAAGTCCGTGACCTGGGGGGGTGTCACCAGGTACGAGTGTCGCAGGGTGCAGGCCCACTGGGCGGCCACTCACCTGTGCTGCTGGGAGAAGTTGTTGGTGGATGCTCCTGGTGGGGTGAGCAGCAATGGAGGGGGCATTGCAGACACTCAGGTCCAGAGCAGAGGACTAGGGGCCGGGACCAGGTCAGGGCTGCAAGCCTGCCAGCAGCTTGCCACCACCTGAGGTTTGAAATGCAGTGCCTTGGAGGAAGCAGGGGAGGGGGCTGGGAAGCAGGAGGGCACATCAATTTCCTACTACAAAGTAGCTTCAAGACTCTTGCTCACTACTCAGCCATCTCTACCTTCTTCAACTGCTGGTAGTGGTGACAACCAACCTAGGGAATCCCAGGGGGTACGAGGCAGCATGGAATGTGGGCGTGGCCACCATTCTTGTATTCCATTGGTCAGAAAGAAACATGAAAGAATGGTGGTGTGGCCAGAATCATGTGATGCAGGCAGCATGGGCAGAGTCAAGATGACAGCAACTCCCCCAGCCACTTTCCCAGGGAACTATGTCCAATTCAGTTGGGGACAAGAGGGTAACCTGCTTTAGCCAGATGGCTGCACAGATTCTTGTGTGTGTCTATTTGTTGCCAGTCCTAAACCTTGAACTCAGGATCTGGGCACAGTCCATGAGCTGCTTTTGCTCAAGGCTAGCCCTGTACCACAAGAGCTACATGGCTCTTCTTCTGGCTTTGTTGGCACTGAAGTTGGACAGGGGTCTCAAGGACTTTCCTACTTAGGATAACTTTGATCCTCCCATCACAGCCTTGTAAGTAACAAGGAGGATTGCTGAGAGCCACTGGGCCTGCCTAATCACTGGTCTTGTTTATGTTCGTGGACAGACTAGTGAGTTCCCTATCCTCAGGTTGAAGTGATGGGAGCTGGAGCCCACTATTCGAATCCTGGTCCTGCCACCTCTAAATGGTAGGAGATCCTAAGAAACTTGTTCCTATCCATATGATTACCAATGGAATGTGATGTAAGTCATGATTGAACAGTTCTTGAATAATTCTAGGATACAATGATACACAATTATATTATAAGACACTGATTGATTTTAATTAATACCTTATTAAGCATTTAAACAATCACATTCATAAAATGGAGGCATAATGAAATACCTAAGAAATGAACCTTATATACTATAAAGGAGCCATTTTTTTCTGCCAAAACTGGGATTGGAACTCATGGTCTGGGTAACTCTCTTGCACTGTGTGGGAAGGGGAAGATTTCCTCCTTGAAGTCAAGAAAATCGAGTCTGTTCCTTAGGCCTGAAATTGATCCCCACCACTAGAAAACATCCTACTCATGTATAATTTCCATATATGATTTATATTTATATACATATGTTGACTCCATATTGCATTCAGTGGAGTTATTCATTTTATTTTTTGTTTTAATCATGTATTGACAGTTTATTTTATTGACTATTATGACACATAGAACATTGATTAAATTGATTACATAGGACATAGGTCTGCATATGTATTCCACTTCATAGCTGACACTCAGAAGATTCACAGTAAAGAAAAACATGTCACCATCAGATTCTTACTCCACGATTCATTGTTTGGGAGTGCTGGCATCTGAACTCATGGCCTACAAGGCCAAATTCATGAATGGGTGAGTGTCCACATGCCATCCTGGGGCAAATTGAGCTGACAGGCAGTTCCTACGACCTAAGATCGAGCCCCAGGGGTTGACAAAATAAGAACAGATTGACACGCAGGTGGCAGTATACTAATAAATATATATCTTTATGCCATTCCAGAGATGTCTGTCCATTATTCACTTATATAGACTACATTTGTACCAATTCTTGGATATTTATTATACCTCCATGTAATTATTGTTATTGTTTTCATCTTTAAACTATTAATGAAATCTATGTCTTGAAATTATTGTGTTCCTGTAATAGTATTCTTTTAATGCTTCATAATATTAAATAAAATCAATCAGCCTCCTGAAATTATGCTAATTTTATAGAAGCATCATTCACAATCAACTCATTCAACCGTGACATTGATAACATTCCATTGTTATTCCTATGGATGAGAATAAATCTCTTAGTATCTCCTGCCATTGGTTGTGTCAGGACAGGGATTCAAAATCAGGGCCTACATTGCCACATGGGCCTATGGTTTTCCCGGTATTCTGCCAGCCTTCAGCAATGCAAGGTGAAGTACCCTTTGCAACAGTGTCATTTAGACCCAGGAGGTCACCGTGCAAAGGAAGAAAACATAAAAAGCTGTCTCACAGCATTTTTCTGTGCATTTTTTCCCTGCAAGGCCTGGGGGTTTAGGATCCCAGGAGCAGCTATGGGTCCAGTGGCTCCATCCCAGCCTTGAGTGATCAAAGATGAGGCAGAGTTGCCACGACCTGAGTTCAAGTGCTGTGCTGAGCATAAAATAAAATAAAATAAAAAATAAATTAGCTCTCTGGCTTGCAATTTGCACTGTTTATTCTGCATGGTTTTCGATTTGAACTCAGGGTCTGGGTACACCTGCAGCACTGTGGATGAAGCGGAATCTTACCATACTTGAAGATAAGAAAGTCAGGCCTGTTCATTAGGCACGAATTCAAGCCCCAGCCCTGGAAAACATACTATTTATATACATTGTAAAGATAGGATTTATACTTACCTATAGATGTTCAGTCCATACATGTTTGGTGTGGTTGTTCCTTGTATTTTTTTATTCATTTATTTACCATTGATTTTATTTACTACGATGACACCCACTCCATTTATTACATTGATGATATACTATCACATAGCATCTAGATTTGTAGACATGTAGATTTGTAGACATGTTCTCCATCATGCCTAACACCCAGGACTCTCAGAGAAAAGAAAAATAATTTTCACACTCAGTTTCTTACTTCATGATCCACTTGGTAATGCTGGGATCTGTCTCAGGGCCTAGCAGGACCAATTGGTGAATAGGTCAAGGTGAACAAACCAGCCTGTGAGCAACTAAGGAGCTAGGCCTTTCCCAGGATCTGACATTGATCCTCAGGGTGCCCCACGATAGTCATAAATTCATTATTTAAACATATGATCTATATTTACATACATGTGTGGATAGCATTTTGCATTCAGTGTACTTCTTATTTTGTGACTAATTCATGGAGGTATTGTGTATTTTATTGAGTATGGTGACAGGTATAACTGTGCTGATATGGATAACCACCTGTTCCTATGGTTATAGGGTTGCCTATGCATTCTCCATCCTTGTTGAGACCCAAGACTTTCACAGGAGAGGAAAACATGTGCAACGATTGCCTTCTGACATAAGGAGGAATCTTTTGTTAGTGCTGGGATTTTAACTCAAGTCTGGGTAGCTCTGTTGCACAGTGGGGGAAGGGGAAGCTCACCATTCTTAAAGACTAGAATGTCAGTTCCAGTCCAGAGCCTAATTTGAAGCCCCAGCACTGGACAAAATAATAAACCCATCTTTTTTAAACATAGGATCTCTCTTTACCTACAGGTGTCGTATGCGTCTTGCATTCAGTGTAGATTTTTTTTTTATTTTTTTATTTATTCATGGATATATTGTGTATATTATTGAGTATGGTGACAGATATAACTGTGCTGACCTGGACAACCTATTTCTATGGCTATAGAGTTGCCTATATAGCATTCTCCATCCTCTCTGAGACCCAGGACTTTCACAGGTAAGGAAAACAAGTAGATCGATTGGATTCTCACATCAGGATGAAACTTTTGGCTGTGCTAAGATTTGAAGTCAAGGCCTAGCAGACCCAATTGGTGAAAGGGTCATCGTGAGCACACCTGCCTGTGAGCCACTAAGGCACTAGGTCATTCCCTAGACCTGAGATCAAGCCCTGGTTGGGGACAATATAGTCATAAATTCATAATTAAACCAAGGATCTATATTTCCATACATGGGTGGGCAGCATCTTGCATTTGGTGTAGTCATTCTCTTTATTTTGTCTCTTATTCATTGATATATTGTGTATTTTCTTGAGTATAAGATGACAGATATAACTGTGGTGACCTGGATGACAACCTAGTCCCATGAGTATAGAGTTGCTTATACATTCTCCATTCTACTTGAGACCCAGAACTTGCAAAGCACAGGAAAACAGGTGCAATGACTGGCTTCTCACATCAGGGTGAATTTTTGGCAGTGCTGGGATTCACACTCGGGGCCTAGGAGGCCCAACTGCCCAATGAGTCCACGTAAGCACACCAGCCTGTGAACCACTAAGGAGCTGGTCTGTTCCCAGGAGCTGAGATCGAGCCCTAGGGAGGCCACAACAGTCCTCAATTTATCATTGAAACATGGGATGTATATTCACATCTGTGTTTGGACTGCATCGTGCCTTTAGTGTAGTTATTCTCTATTTTGTATGCTATTCATGGATATATTGTGTATTTTCTTGAGTATATGATGACAGATATAACTCGGCTGATGTGGATGACATCCTATTCCCATATCCACAGGGTGGCCCATGCATTCTCCATCCTAGCTGAGACCCAGGACTTAAACAGGAAAGGAAAACAGGTGCAACGATTGGCTGCTGACATCAGTATGAATATTTTGGCAGGCTGGGATCTGAACTCGGGGCCTAGCAAGCCCAATTGGAGAATGGGTCCACATGAGCACAGCAGCCTATGAACCACCAAGGAGCTAGGCCATTCCCAGGACCTGAGTTTGAGTCCCCGGGGAGGGAGAAGGAGAGCACAATAGTCATCCATTCATAAGCTGAATTTAGTATGCAAATAAGTACGTATTTGTATAGAGTAGGAGAGAAGGCGTCCTGTGATGGAATCCAATCTACCGTGTCACTTCCGATTTTTGGATCTTTCCTGATGCCTCCATTTCATGACTGTGATGATTATTGTCATACTTCATCAACTGTTCATTACAAATAATTGATACCCCATGAGTCTTGCCTATCATTTTCTACTCCCATCATGCACAAACTACTCATTCAAGGATGATAACAATTGCATTCCATGGCTCTTTCTAGGTCCAGAAACGAGAATCCCAGGCTCTCCTGCCATTCCCTCCTCCTAGGGGGGCTGAATTCAAGCCTCAGTCCTGGAAAACATTCTCCTTATATACCTTTTAAAGAAAGGATTTCTACTTCCATACAGATGTTCAGTCCATATCATGTTTGGTGTGGTTATTTATTTTATTTCTTGTTTTATTCATTTATTTACCATT
>NW_024872410.1:0-20987 GCF_019054845.1 Dipodomys spectabilis | reverse complement strand
TCAATACAATAAAGGTTGTGTATGACAAAACTACAGAAAGCACTATACTTAATGGTGAAAAACTAATGCTATTTCCTCTAAACTCCAGAACGAGACAAGGATGCCCACTCTCTCGACTGCTCTTCAATCTAGTATTAGAATGCCTATCTACAGCAATAAGAATAACTGTGAACATAAAGGGGATCCCAATAGGGAAAGAAGAAGTAAAACTCTCCCTCTTGGCAGATGACATGATCTTGTATTTAAAGACTCCACTCCCAAGTTACTCAAGGTGACTCAAAACTTTGGCAAAGTAGCAGGGTATGAAATTAACCCTCAAAAATCAATGGCTTCTCTGTATGCCAACAATGAGAAAATTGTGGCTGAAATTAGGAAAGCAACTCCATTTGTAATAGCCCACAAAAAATAAAACACCTAGGAATTAACAAAAGTAGTGAAGGACCGCTATGAAGAAAACTTTAAATACCTGAAAAAAGAAATCAAAACAGACTTAGAAAATGACAAAAACTCCCATGTTCCTAGATTGGAAAGATCAACACCATGAAAATGGCAATACTTCCCAATGCTATCTATAAATTGAACGTGATACCTATCAATATTCCATCCTCATTCTTCAAGGAAATAGAAAAGGCATTCCAAAAATTCATATGGAACAAAAAAAAACCGTATAGCAAAAATGATCCTTAACAGAAAGAACAGTGCTGGAGGAAAATCAATACCAAATTTCAAACTCTTCTAGAAAGCCATAGTAATCAAAACATCTTGGTACTGGCACAAGAACAGACCTCAGGACCAATGGAATAGAATTGAGAACCCAGAAACAAACTAAAGACCTACAGCCATCTAATCTTTGATAAGGAGCTAAAAAAAAATAGAATGGAAGAAAGACAGCCTCTTCAGTAAAAGGTGCTCTCAAAATTGGTTAACTACTTGTAGAAAACTAAATCTAGATCCTTATATATCACCCTGTACCAGAATCAACTCCAAATGGATCAAAGACCTCGGAGTCATGAAGACACTCTGAAAACATTACAGGATGGAACAGGAGAAACCCTACATCTCCTTGGCACAGGCCGAAACTTTCTTAATAGAGACCCAGAAACACAAAATATCATAGAAAGTTTGAACAAATGAAATTGCAGAGCTTCTGCATGGCAAAGGACTTTGCTAGCAAGATCCATAAAAAGCAAGCGAATTGGGAGAAGATCTTCACTAGTCATACAATGGACCAGGGTCTCATATCTAAAATATATCTGAAACTCCAAAAAATTAAATCCCCCAACAACAAATTCTCAAAGAAACAACTGGCCACTAAATAAATAGGCTAAAGACTTAAAAGAGAAACTTCTCTGAAGAGGAATGAAAGATGGCCAATAGACACATGAAGAAATGCTCAACCTCCCTAGCCATAAAAAATGCAAATCAAAACAACATTGAGATACCACCTCACCCCAATTAGAATGGCTATAATCAAGAACTCTAATAACAACAGATGCAGGAGGAGATGAGGATAGGGGAACCCTACTGCATTGTTGGTGGTAGTGTAAGCTTGTTCAACCACTTTGGAAAGTGGTATGGAGGTTCCTCAGAAGACTCCACATAGAACTCCCCTATGACCCAGCAGTCCCCCTTTTGGGCATTTACCTGAATGATCCCAAAGAAGATCAAACTAAAGCTCCCAGCACAACTATGTTTATGGCAACATTATTTACCATAGCTAAGCTTGGAACCAACCCAGATGCCTTTCAGTAGATCAAGAAATTGTGGTATGTATACACAATGGAACTCCTTGCATCCATCAGAAAGAATGACATTTCCCCATTGTTGGAAAAAATTATATCAAGTGAAGTTAGCCAGGTCCAAATACACATAGGCCCCATGGTTTCCCTTATTGGAAATAAATAGTATATGTCTGAGATAAGCAGAAAAGGTAAGATTCGTTGATGTTATGTGAAATGTACTCCAAGATAAGTATTCAAATATTTTTTCTTTCATGCGATTGTTTCTAACATATTTATAAGATGAATTTTTGCTGCTTTGTATGTCCTTCCCCCACGATATAACTGTTTTCACTGTATTTTATATTGGTATAATTTGTGGAGGGGAATAGAAAAAACAAATCATTTAATAAGGAATAGAGTTGGACCCATTATAACAATGAGATGTACAAGATGTTATGTCGAAAAATGAACTGTAAAACTTTCACAAGGAGGGGTATAACGCGGTGGGGGGGCAGAAGTGGTGAGATGGAAAGGGATAGAAAGGAGAAACAAAGGAGGAGGCAACAATGCTTGATAAGAAATGTACTGATTATCTTGCCCATGTAATTGTAACTCCTCTGTATGGTATTTTCAGAATAATAAAAGAAACTTTCCTACCTATTAATGGTATACGAATTCGATATGCTTAGAAGGGTCTTTTTGTTTTCACAGCAGTCTTTGGCATACACAGACAGATCATGGATTATATGAAGATAACAAATTTCTAGATGCTTGCCAGGAGGAGTAAAACCTATAGTTTTTTTCCCCCCAGAGGCTTCCCTTTTCATGAAAGAAATATGCTGCTTGATGCAGGATTTCATAAAATTACGTTACTAGGAAGAACTTAAACACTCATCCAACATTACAGAGTTGAGGGAGATGAATTGATCTCCTGAAAAATTTACTTTTGTGTCAAATAAATGCAGGCTGCCATAAAGAGAGTAGACTTTAGAGAAACATGGTGAGTTGTATGTAAATAGGTGATTAGTTGATTTTGGTAATTTGTGAACTAATACAGGGAAATAAAGTACAGCAAATTAAAAAAATGAAGAACTCTGTATTGAAATACTCATTTGTGTGTGTGCACACACGTGCCTGTACACACACGTGCATCATGTTCATGTGCTCATGCATGCATTCATCATTCCTGCTCTAAGCATCTGTGCACAAAGATAGTGGTCTACCACTTGAGCCACTGCTGCACTTCTGTTTTTTGGAGATAATCACATGTTTTTCATGATTGGACTGGCTTTGAACAGTGCTCTTCAGATCTCGGCCTCCTGAGTACCTAGCTAAGCTAATTCACCCTTTGAGTAACTAGATAAATTCTGTCTGTCCTCTATGCTTCACTGTCCTTTTATTCTTTTTCTGAGGTAATCACAAGCCTGTCTTATATATGTCTAATTGCTTTAAAAATACTGTTGCTGCTTGGCACCATGAGCTCCAATCTGTACTCTTAACTACTTAGGATCCTTGAGAACAAAAACCACGACAAATTTTAGGGGAGTTCCTTCTCAATCTATACCTGGGTGCATTGGATCATTTCCACCATCCTGCACTATCTAGAGACTAAGATTGGAAGGACTGCAGGATCCAGGAAGCTAGATAATTTGGTGTGCAACTCTGATGCCATTGATGATGGGAAGGATTAAAGGACAGATCAGGTGCGTGTTCTTGTGGAAAGGGAACCCCTATCCTAAAATTAACCACTGATATAATGCCAGCCTAGCAAGAACAATACCCCAAGTTGAAATCCTCACAATTTTCCAAAACCAAAATAAGTACATAAATTAACATCCCAAAACTTAGTACAATCTGTTCTTTGCTCTAATATCATCTTCATCTGGTTATCATATTATGTGACAGAATAGTTTCTTCATTAAACTTATGATATATTTTAAAAACCTGGAAAATTCTTTCTCACTTATTAAGTGCAAACGAATGGCATATTGCCTCTTTTCTTACATATTTGACTGCCACTAAAAATCCATCCAATGATTATTACAGTAATATATTCTGATTTATTACTTTATTTGTAACAGGTTTTAAACATTTGCTTTTCTGCTGAAGTTTAAGTATTTAAATAGTATCATCAAAGTATATTCTTTGGTTACTTGGGGAGTTTTTTTTATAAAGTTTTTAACTAATGGCTTCTAAGACTTCTTAATTGTTATATTATTGTTTTATTTTTAATTTCAATATAATTTTATTGTAAAGGTAACGTACAGACGGGTTACAGTTACATAAATAAGGTAATGAGTACATTTCTTTTGAAAGGAACATGGTTATCCCCTCCATCGATTTTTTTTTGTACACTCAAAAAATTACTGATGCTTTTGCTGTTGGTATTGTTCAAATGTACTTTTGCTTTCTTTGTTCACGCATTTTTATTATAAAATTGATATAAAAGGGTTTACAGTTACTTGAGTAAACTAAAGAGTACACTTGATTTTATTTTCTATATTTAAAATTTTGATGTTAATTATTTTTTCTTGTTTTTTTAAGATAATTCTTTTTTCAGAGTTGTAGGATTAGTTAATTTAATTTTGCATGATTTTTACACATGTATATTATTCACATATATGCTACTTTTAAAATATTATCATGTGAACATTTAAAATTATTTTCTTAATTTTTATATGGTTGGTGAATTTAAATAAATTGATTTTCTTATAGTTCTAAACATATTTTTCCAGGTAACAAATAATTACCGTATTTTCAAGAAGCACATACTATATTAAGAAAGGCTTCATTTCTGGGTCACTTTTTTGTAAATATTTGAATTAAAAAAATACTTGAAAATTAAAAAAATACTTGTAAATAGTTGAATTAAAAAAAAGTTTGAGCTGGGCATGGTGATTTGTCGCTTCCATTTTCTACCTATGGTAAGAACTGCAAATAGGGTTTCTAATTCGGGAGAGCCTGAGAAACTATGAGACCTTATCATAAAAATATCCAGAGTGAAATGATTAGAGATATAGCCACCCATAGCGAGATATTGCGCACCTGGTTATCATATTCTAAATCTTCAGGTTTAAACACCCGTAGCATTAATCTTTTGTCAAAATTAAAGGAAACGTGTTTCAAAATGTTTATTATTTACAACTTATTTGCAAAGGTTCTCATGTCTTCTATTTCTTAATTTTCAATTTACTTAATATATAAAAATCCAAGTATATTGTGACTATTTGATTTCTACTAAACGTTTAAATAGTACGAGCAATGTTATGATATCATATTTTAACCTATTTTTATTATTTGTGATAATTTCCTCTGTTTAATATCATAATATTAATATTCCAAATGTGTGTATGTGGTATGTGTGTGTATGTGTGTGTGTGTGTTTGTGTGTGTTTATGTGGTTTTTGTGTGTGTGTGCTTTGTGTGTACTTTGTAATGCTTGGGAGATCACACCATTATTTCACATATGCTAGGTCAAGATTTTACTACTAAACTATACTGTGTAGTTATAATGTAAATAGTGTTTTAAATTATGACTTTTAAATATTCATTCCTAGTATGTTTTTTCAAAATTATATATGATTAAATGTAATCCATTTTCTATCCACGTTAGCAATTTTTATTGTTTTTTTTGTTATTTAGAATATTTCCACTGCTTTTTCTCTTCCAAATTCTTGTGTTTGTTATTGATAAAGGTTTTACTTTCCTTCTTTTCTCTCTTCATTCTTTTGGCCTTTAGAGTTTACCTATTGTTTCCTTTATTTCTTTGGAAATTAATTATCATATTCCTATTACAATTTATAGAGGTCTATACAATGCTTTATTTTCTATTTTATTTTTCCCATCGTCTCTGACTCTCAGTCCACACTATTAGGTGGATTAAAAAGAAAATTGATTAAGGACACTGATTATTTTCCTCCTTCTATTCTCTGAAGTCTTTCTGTTTTTGAAACACAGTAACAATGACATACAGCTCATAGGTGGTCTATAATTCTATCCCCTCTCACTCTCCTCTGTAATAAAACTCAAGTCATTATCATTCAACTTTATTATGTTATTGTGTTATCTAAATTTTAACTCATTCCTAAATTAATTGTTTAAGCATTCCCTAAAGACATTTTTCCCTATATAATATCTGGGGTCTTGTGTTTTCACAAGGAGGGAAATATGAGTGACTATCAAGCATCTAGATACCTGTAGAATGTTGGTCCACCTGCTAAATAAACTTGTATGTAAACTCAAGGAATACAGGTCAATCAGAACAAACTTGTAAAATGGTGTAGCTTGAACCCTCATACTAAATTTGAATCTTATTACCATGTTTATTAGTGAAAGAACTGACACATAGAAGAATGTAACAGATTTATCAAAAATAAACTCTTAGTTTTATTGTAAATAGATTTTGAAAAGGATGCCATGACTTAATGAAATAAAAATAGAATCTTAAATGAGTATATTGGCACTATTGCCTCCCTAGTTTTAAAGAATGATCTTAGACTACTACCTCAAACCTTATACAAAAATTTAAAATAAGAAATGATTATCAACTAAATGTGAGTTGTAAAAACCTACAAAATATATATGTAAAAATTCATGACAATGGATCAGTAAAGGTTTCCAAAAATTTGACATGAAAATCATTAGTGGCCAAAGAAAAGCAAGAATAAACTAATATCAACTGATAACCTTTCTTAATTCTATGAAAGTAGTGAAAACATATCCAACAGATAGAGGGCACATATTTGTTAATGCTACAATGTTAATGCTACAATGATCCTGAATCTTAAGTACTTTTATATCTTCCAATGCTCTATAAATTTTTCTCGAACAGGATATTTCTATAAAGAACATATGTAAATTAATAGTCAATAGGAGGAGCATATGAATTAAGCTCCTCTTTAGTATCTAAGAAAAAAGAAAAAGAAAACTTACTAGTATGACCATAATATAAAAAGATGACACAAAATATAGTAATGCATTTGTGGAGAAACTGATATACTCCGCATAGCAGAATGATTTGTGTAATACTGTAGTCATTTTAGCAAGCAAGTTTTCAAGTCTTCAAAAGGTCAGAGAGAATTATATATGCTCTAGCCATTACACGTCTATGTATATATATTAAAGAGAAGTAAAAATCTTGTATGGATTGGAAATGTAGTTCATTGACAGTGCACTTGGACAGTATGAGTGAGAACCTGGAAATAATTCCCCAAAACAAATTTTGAAAAGACATCCTATAGAAGATGTATGCAGGACAAATTCCTGTAACTCAATTTTATATCTATTTTAATATCTGTTCTAAAATTGATAGCCTTTCTATTTGAAGAAATGCAAGTTTGTGAAATTTAGGCTTGGAAAACCTATGATTGTACAATTCACTTCCAAATCACTAAAATGTATACAATGAAAGGAGATAATATATTGCATGTGAATTTCATGTCAGCAAAAAAATAAAACCATAGTTAAAAATTCTTCACACAAAATGTAAAATACCTAAAAAGATGTTTTTGGTATTGGCTAAAAATTCTTTGTAAACTACAGCTTCTAAAACAAAGATGTGATTTCTGTTTATTTTGAGATTTTTTGTCTGTTTTTTGAGTTTATTCAGAGATAACCCAATCAAAAAATGTATGTGATAACTGGAATATCTAGGAATTATACATCACTTATACGTAATTGATAAAATTTTCTGAAAGAAACTTTTAGCAAATAATAGAAAACACAAATCTATGCATCTGCATTTTATGATAGCCATGTGTTACTTGCTCAATCCAATTGCTTTTCTCAACTTTGCTAGAAAAAACTATTCTCAGGATAAGAGCCAATAACGTGAAAAGAAAGAAAATACACAATCATCTGGATTTATTCATCACAAAAACAAATGAAATAGAACAATTCCACTTAAGCGACTCCATTATTACTATCTATGAAGATGATCCTGAATGCCAACATCATTGAATTTTTGGAATTTTAATTTCTACGAACACATGAAAATTAGAATGAGAAAACAAATATAGTCTTAGAGCAAACCAGCCTTGGAATAATTTTCTTAATTGTTTTGAAATTACAAAAGAATTAATACCATTAAAATTATACTTTCTTTTGAAAATCATTTAAAAATGTTTATCACTTATTTATAATTCAAATACCAAGCAAGAATAATTTTACAGAATAATTACAAATATCATTTTATTCCTATCAAAAAATAGAATAAAAGACCAGTCCCAATATATTATCATTATTCTTAATTTCGAATCATTACCTAAATATCTTAAACAATCTAAATAGTCATTTCTTTAACATAGAAGTAAATATTCTATACTTTTTACCTAACATTTTCCATGGGCATGTATTCATGTTTCTAAGAAATGTTCACAGCAGGTAAAAGATGCTTCTGTGAAATTAATATGGTATATTTTGTTGTTGTTCTTGATGTTGTATACAAGGTTAGGCATTGTCTCTAAGCCATTTTGTGCTTAAAGCCAGCACTCTACAACTTGAGGCATAGAGCTAATTCCTGTTTTTAGTGGTTAATTGGAGATAAGAATCTAACAAGTACTTTTCTGTCTGGGCTAATTTCGAACACAATTCTCAGACCTCACTACACAGATTAGCTCGAATTATAGATGTGAGTCACTGGCACTTGGTTTAATGTATTTTTATAATTTTAATTATATTTCAAGATTTTTGTTTCACTAATATGTACATCGTTCTACACATAAATTTAGATATATGTATATATTTCTAATGACAAATAATCTCTAAAAATGTATGTCTTTCTACACATAATATATATATATACAAATATATTTCTGAAGACAGACTCCCTCTAAAACTTTTTATGCTACTATTTTATAACTTTTTATTTCAAAGATATACTATCTATTTTTCCAAAAGTTTCCTAGAATAAAATAACTAATATTTCAATAGAATGTAGCATTTATTACTTTTAAGGGAATTTTAGATATACACATGATATTGTATTAATATTTATAGTATATTACTTGAAATAATGCTGTTCAAACTCTTAAATATTTGTGTCTAGTGGTGAGGAGAGAGGAAGTTAACTCATACTGGTTAGGAAATTGCAATACTTCAAAATCTATGATATAATTTGTTAGAAGCACATAGTCAAGCTACTTGTAATGGTTTAGTTTTTTATTTCTTTGTTCAAAATTTTAATATGGATGCATCCACAGTGGTAACATGAAAATTACTAATCGAAAGACAAATAATCACAAAATCATAGATACATATCAGAGTTTCAATAGCACTTATGATGCTAATAATAATTTTGATGAGGATGATGATGACCACACTGTACCCTGATAATGACAATATTGTGATTGAAAAGGAAAAAACTTTATCCATTTTTGAAGCTATATTTCCCACATTGAATATATAGTACTAAATAGCATTGGATTACATACAATAAGAATATAAAGAGGATAGTTTCAATATCAAGAAATACAATCACATAAACAGGTAGAGACAGTAAAAACCCTAATGTTATTCCTGCAATCTCTCTAATGTATACACACTTTTCTTGGTGGCATTATATTCTTATAAATAAAATTATATATCTCCACATTTTGATGGACTAAGATGTAGTTTTTAGCTTAGTGTGATTAGATCCAAAACATTCTCATATAGACACTATTCAATAACCAATGTTTCCCAAGATATATTAAGGGTATGTTCTTCAATATATCTGAAAAAACATGACACTATTTACATAGTAACATTTATATATCTGCAGTTACTTTAAAAAGACATAGACCTTAGAGCCAGGAGGTGAAATTTATTTTTATTTCTGTAGGAAACAATTTGTGACTTTATAACAACAAACTGAATTTGACTCTTTCCTTTTTTGTAAGGTAAGGTGGACTTTTCTTTATTCTTGCTCTAGAAGTCAACACATATATTCTTCATTATTTCTGGTAGATTACATCCATTTATAGATGAGTATTGTAAGGCCAACAGTCAATGTAGTGAGTAAATACTGATACCAGAATTTGTGTCTGAGCTCTTCACTCTGTGTGCTAACAAAGAGAGTAATTTGGTGATGGAGAGGACCAATATGAAAAGACTATGGGGAAAAAGCATGCTTTGGAAATGTTTGTTTTAGGACTAGGTGACAGTGTTGAGTAAATGAAACAGGCTGGTGTCAGGAGCATAAAAAGGAGTATATAAAAATCATTTGAGTGGAGGCTTGGAAGGTGGCTCAGTGGTAGAGCGCTTGCCTTGCATGCATGAGGCCCTGGGTTCTATTTCTCAGCACCACATAAGCAGAGAAAAAAATCCGGAAGTGGTGCTGTGGCTCAAGTGGTAGAGTGCTAGACTTGAGCTGAAGAACTGAGGGATAGCGCCCAGGCCCAGAGTTCAGGCCCCATGACTGGAGCCACCCAAAAAATAGAAATCGTTTGAGTGACAGAAACTGAGAAAATCTTGATCATTCATCTTATCTAATGGGAGGGAGTAGGGTAAGAAGAAATGTAATGGGCTTCCATAAGTTTGGCTGGCAAATGTGTTAGTGCTATTCTTAGTTATAAGGACCACAGGTGGAAATGATGGATTTGGGGAAAAAATCTGATAGATCTAAAGTTTATATGCAAAGATCGGTCTTTTTAGACATCATCAAAATATCCACGACCATGAATATGAAAAAGAATAATGAAATTGAGGGCATTATTGAAGGGGAAAGGAAAAGGAAAGTTCTGGAACAGGTGTGAGTAATGTGGGCACCACTGTAGACAAGATTGGAAGAAAGCGATAAATAAGGATATAAAAAAGTAATAAACACAAATTTACAGAAGTAAAGGAAGGAATTTTCAAGAAGATATTGAAAGTAATATGCTATTTGTATTTGAAAAGTAAAAAGACATAGACAAGTTCAATAAGAACATTGTTTTGGTGAAAGTCATATTGATAAAATTTTGGGATATGAATATGAGGCCATAAAATTCTGGATCCATAAATTCAACAGGTCCTGTTGATTTTAAATGTTGGGAACCAATGCTTTTATCCTGACCTTAGAAGAATTATACAGATATATCTGTCCTGAACTTTACTCATAGGTATTGTGTGAATATTTTTGAAGACTGTTTATTCAGGAGTTTATAGATTGAACTACAGCACAGACAAGCCTAATTTGTCCTACAGTTCCAATGTGTCTCCCATGTATCCACCTCAGTTTGGGGTTTTATTGAAATGTCTTTAGATATATTTGGATGTCTTATCAGCCTATTCAATATAAATGTAGGACAAATAACACCAAGTATTAGGTTGAACATACAGCATTACTGATGTAACTAAAGACTTCTCAAATTGATTCTTCTTTAGAAGAGAAAATGCCTCAATAGCCATTGACACATCATAACTGCCATATACTCTATTTAACTCTAGCTCTTGTTAAGGATATCTCCATGGTGAAATAACCCTGACAATCAACCTGCCACAAATTCTTATATGTAGGCAATGCTTTTATAAACTTCAAGCTTTTATTGAATGGAAGAGTTCAGACTTGACCCTCACCAGTACGACTGAACACCTAAAAAGATAAGACATTTTGCTTTAATGACTTTCTTTCATTTTCTCATAACTATTGGCAAGTAGGAAAGGATTATGATGTAACAATAATACAATGGTGACTTGTACTAACACAACATCTAGGATCTAGTGTTAATTCGGATACTTACTAATTAGCTCTAGATTTTGTGGCTATTTATATTTCTCATGGGAAAACTGATGAGCTCCACGGAAACTGACCTAAGGAGACTTTCAATTCTAATATCAGTTTGTCTCAAAATGCATTAAGTTCTACATCCTCTAATATGGGCATAGGGTTATACAGTGGAACTTTTCTCCTCAAAGAGTGAGTACTACCCTATTGCTTAATATGGACAAAGTATTTTCATACATAGACTGGTCTTCTGCAAACCAGAAGTGGTAGTTGAACAAAGTTCTTAGCAGTTTGTATAGATGAAATGGAAATAGAGCAACTATGAACTCAAAAGGAATGTGCAAAAAAGCGAGAGGCACAAAGTAGAATGTGCCAAGGAAATGCTGAAGTACAATTTCAAATTATGTGCTCAGGTGTGAGGGTGTGTTCAAAGTACAGCTTAAGAAAATGTAGTTGGGTATCTTGGGGAAAAACTGCTTTAAACTCTTCTGGGATAATTGTACAAGTAGAAGCCCCTAACTCTGACTCTAATCAGCCACATCATGATCAACTTAGGGACTATTTTCCAAGTGAAAAGTGAGAAAAAGAGGGCTCATCACAGTTAGTGTTCAGGTTGAAGTAATGAAAATAGCATAATTTTTCTTATAAGACTTCACTTATTTTGGAGGGTTAAAGTAGGAAAAACCCAAGTAAATATTTTGCATGTACCTAAATTAAGTGAGACATAGTATATTACTCTCTTTTTAACTGGGAAGTTGTAGATTATGTCTTTTTATACTCTAACATGGGACAATGATCTGCTGTCAGTCATTTTCTTCCCCCTCCCCATCTTTTGCCCTTCCAATTACATAATTTTTATTTAAAGAGACATACTTGAGCTTGCATTTCTAAATACTTCAAAATTATCTGAACTAATTCATACTTCTGGAAGCCTCCTATATCTTTCTCAAGGGAATATTTTGCCACTACCATTTTAACCCTTATGATATTGGATATCTTCCTGCCTAATTCAGTGCAAGATATACATTAGACTCATCGAGATATCTCAACACCTGTACCAAGATGAAAACCTATCTTCATAAAAACCATGATTTTAGAATATCTGGGGAGGTGTCATCTGTAATTTTTGAATGACCCTAAGTGATAGTTACATGTAATCATGTTTTAAATCAATATGCCTCTCAGTAGATGAACGAATTGACAAAATGTGATATATATATCCACTGTGGAATTCTATGCTTCCAATTCATACGGAAATGGAAAAATCTTACTAAGTAAAATAAAGAAGACACAAAGAAAGAGATTCCATGGTTTCCCTAATTACAATTTTCAAAGAAGTTCTAACATTTGACACAGGATATGAACATTTTCAGATGCACCTGCAGGGTTCTCTGATTCATTCCTGCATGGATTTGATCCCTTTAATAATTATTACTTGACTTTCTTAATATCTCTGGGCCCTAATTTTGTAATATTCTCAAGGTTTTTTTGGGAAAGTTCACTTGAGGACTTTCTAATATTAAAAATTATCACTAGTTGTAGTCAACTCAGGATATATTTTCGATTATTTTCCAACTTTTTCTACACATTCTGAGAGTTGTTTCATATGTGTGTTTACACATATGAGTGCCTCTGTGTATGTGCATGCTTGCGTGTATGTATGGCAAAACCTCAAGCTCTTATTCAGCAGTCTTGCTCATACCTAGTATTCCATCACTTCAGCTATTCTTACAATGCAGGTTTAGGCTGGTTAATTATAGGTATTGTTGCAAATACTTTTTTTCCCCCAGGCTGGATGGAAACTGAACTTCCCAGAATCCTTTTCATTTTTAGGTGTTATCTTTCCATGAGTATCAATTTTTAAACTTGAAACAGTTTTGTGAGTGTAAATTCTAACCTGTATCCCAGATTTTTAACTTAAGAATTCATATAAAGATAGATGAACATACACATTACATATATTGAGTGTACACTGTTAGATATGTGATTTTAAGCCAGATGACAGTGGATCACGCCTATAATCCTAGCTACTCAGGAGGCTGAGATCTGAGGATTGCAGTTCAAATCCAGTGCAAGTAGGAAAGTTTCTGAAACACTTATCTCCAATTAACAACCAGAAAACTGGATTTGGCACTGTGGATCAAGTGTTAGACTGCTAGCCTTAAGCTGAAGAGTAGAGGAAGAGTGCACAGGCCCAGACTTCAAACCCCACAATTACCAAAGAAAAAGAAAAGGAAGGAAATAAAAAGATATGTGAACTTAGCCACTAGTTCATTGCTAGTATAATTCCTGCTCTCTCAACATGGTTTTTTTTTCCCAGTTAAGTCCATGCTCTTATATCTGATGTGGTTTGAAACTAGAATTATTCTTCCATTCTAGTTTTTACAAATTTGCATGATTAGTTGCCATGATTTAGAGCTAGAAGAAGAAACAGAGTGGCCTCATCCTTCATGTTCCACTTAGTAGTAACGCTTTCTCTATATCACTCTTGTAGATCAACATACTGGCCTTGGCTTTATTGTTTCAAATTTGTCTTATTTGCAGAGTCTTCTATACTGTATTGAACAACCATACGTAAACACAGAACTTCTTTTTCTCCTATTATTCATATTGTTTCTCCTACTGTTAACTTATGTACACATGTGAAATTATGCACAACACGCACACACAAATATTTCTGAGAACCTTCTTCTCACTTAAAATTGGTCAATATTCATAGAGCACTTAGGAAATTTGAACTTAATGTAGTCCAGGATAATGGTTTTTTCATGTTTTTTATAGTAAAAATGTTGTACAGAGGGGTTAGAGTTATATATGTAAGTAAATTAGTACATAATCTATCAAGCGTTGTTACATCTTCTTTGGTTTTTCCCCTGCCTTCCCTTTCATCCTCGCCACCCCAAATCCCTCTCCCCTCCCCAAGTTGTAAAGTTCATTTTCTACATAGTGTCTAGTATAAATCATTGTTACAATGGGTCATACTGTATCCTTGTTTCAGCATTTTGTTATTTTCCTTCCCCTCCACACATTAGAAAAAGGTATATGCAAGATGCAGATCACCGACATCAAATACAGTAAAAACAGGGGTTGTACTGTGGAGGTAGAAAATAGAAGAGAAACAAAAATATCACATAGTACCTTTTAGGTAACAATAAAGAAAAATCAAGTTGTGTCCTATCTTGGAGTCTATTTCACTTAACATCATTTTATATGGCCATATGTACATATATAATGTTTTATAAGAGATTTAATTTCCGTATTTTCTCCTAAGTTGTTTCTGAAACACATGTTACCTCATGTACAAAGATGTACTTGTGCTATTTCAATGAAGCCACAAAACGTTCATTTTAACTGGAGCAGCACCATAGATGGTTACTTGAAGTAACTGGAAGAAACTGTTACTGGAAGTGGAAACTGATTCCAAGGGAGGAATTGAACATAGAGAAATGACAAGTTCAACTTAATTTGTGCGCTTGTTTTACTGTACAAGACAAGAATTCAAAGCTTGAAGGAAACTCTGTCCCTGAGTTTTCGAGTGTGTTCTTTACTCACAAAAAACTTGTCTGTAAATTTCTAGTTGAGACTATTACAAAAGGAAACAATATGCCATTTGAAAGCCAAAATAGATAAAAAGGAAATAACATCGTTTTACAAGTGTTCTACTGCAAGGAAACAAAGACATGTAGGTTTGAAGGTAACTTATGCCTAGATATTTCACTCCTGACATGATTGTCTTGTTGCAGGAGTCAGTTATCCATTACTTTAATCTGGTCCTGAATTCACCATAGCAATAAGGATTCCAAAAAGCAGGATCCAGTGAGTATGATCAGCAAAAGAAGGCTCTTTTCAAACCAGGGCTTTAAGTATGGTCCAAAAGAAAAATGTGGGTTTTTTTGCTTGCTTGTTTGTTTAGTTTGTGCTGGTTCTGGGGCTTGAACACAGAGTCTGGACCCTATCCCTGAACAGTTGTCTTTCGTGCCCTCCTGCCACCATAGGTAGTACTCTACTGCTTGAGCCAAAACTCCACTTCTGGCTTTTTTGGTGTTTAATTACAGATAAGAGTTTGACAGACTCTTCTGCCTGTTGGCTTTGAGATTTTAATAAATCCAAGTGACATCAATTGTATGGATTTCTCTTTTGAACCAAGACATGTTAGATGAAGTTTATTATAAATCTAGTTTTCGACAATTTTTTAAAAGAAGAGAATATGTTTAGCAAAGAAACCATAACTTAACTCAGTAAAAGTAGGTGCACTGAATTATTTTGGAATTATGTTCTCTGCTTGGGAAGATTAGTATTGACTTCGTTGTTCCTTTTGAGGAACTTTTTCTGTTGGTCATGGGGCTTGAACTCTGATCCTGGGCACTGTCCCTCAGCATTTCAGCTCAAGTTAGGTGCTCTACCACTTTAGTAACAGCGACACTTCCGGATTTCTGGTGGTAATTGAAGATAAGATTCTCATGGATTTTCCTGACCAGGTTAGCTTTGAACCACAATTCTCTGTTTTCAACCTCCTGAGTAGCTAGTATTACAAATGTGAGTCACCAGCACCCAGATCATATTTGCATTTATGTGCACTTAATGACACTATGTTGACAAAGAATGGAAATTTGAATCAAATGGTGTGACATGGCAGCTTTTAAATAAAATGGAGGTAGCAATAAATATGTCCTCCTTTTCCATGTTCTTACATTAATGATTGATGAGCCATGGGACTCTTACATTAGCATCCTCTGTTGTCTGCGTATGTGGACTTAGTATCAGAAATTGTTCATAGAGAAATAGAGAAAGACAGATTTGTACAAAGCAAAGGAGATCAGGTATGAAAGAGCAGCATAGAAGTATATACAACTTATCACACAGAGATTACGAACTAGCTTAAGTTATTTGGTTATTGATAATCAAAAATGGTTCTCTAGAACAGTTTATGGTACAACTTAGTTATTATTATCATTTATTCCTTCCATCTGGAGTTATTCCTTCTGTCAAAACTAATAATTAACCTCTGCCTTTTTGGTGCCATAACTTACCAAAAAGATTTCCAAATCTCACTTATACTATCCTTCTGATTGTGGTTAGCAGTGGGCCCTCAAGAGCCTAGAATCTTTGAATTTCCATGATTAATCTTCACTGATATCTAAACACATTCTTGGTATTAATTGCCATGACCTATTAACAAAACGTTTTTTTGTTGTTCAACACAGTATTCTAATATAGGTAAAGTACATGAATTAAGGACTATTGATAGGTATCAGTTGGAAGGAGCAATTATATATTCCAAGTATGGGTTCTTTATTTTGCATTTCCTAGCTAAATGACCCTTTTGCCAGTCCTGTGGCTTGAACTCAGGGCCAGGGAACTGTTCCTGAGCTTCTTCTTTTTTTTTTTTTGATTGAGGGTAGCACTATACCATTTGAGGCAAAACACCACTTCTGTTGTTTCTTTTTCTGTTTATGTGGTACTGAGTAATTGAACCCAGGGTTTCATGCATGCTAAGCAATGAAACAACATTCCCAGAGCCCTAAATGACTTTCTTTTTTTATATTAATAAGTTTTTGTGAAAATACAGCACAGAGGGGTTATAATTACATGAACAAGGTAATGAGTACATTTCTTATCAAGCATTTTTGCCTCCTCCTTTGTTTCCCCTTACCATTCTTGCCCACCGATCACCCCCACACCACCAAAGTTGTAAAGTTCGTTTTTCTTTTTTTTTTTTTTTTTTTTTAAATTTTATTTTATTTTATTTGAGAACATACTGTACAGAGGGGTTACAATTACATGGGCAGGATAATGCATACATTTCTTACCAAGCATTGCATCCTCCTCCTTTGTTTACCCTTCACCTCCCTTCCCAGCCTCCCCCCTCCCTCCCACCCAATCATACCCCCCCTCCCCCCCCACCGACATTGTAAAGCTGGTTTTGACATGACATTTTGTACTTCTCATTGTTGCAACAGGTCCACCTGAATCCTTAAACGACTTGTTTGTCCCCGTCTCCTCCACATGTTATACTGACATCAAATATAGTGAAAGCAGGGGTTACACTGTGGGGGAGGGACACACAAAGCAACAAAGAAATAATCTTATAAATGCATTAGAAACACATGCATGAAAGAAACAAAAACATTAAAATACATATTTGAGGTTTTGTTTTCCTAACATCACATTATCTGACTTTTTCCGCTTGACTCATACCTATACTAGATATTGCAAATAAGGGAAACCATGGGACCTATGTTTCTTTGGGCCTGGCTTACTTCACTTAATATAATTTTTTCCAAGCCTTTCCATTTCCTAACAAATGGGGCAATGTCATTCTTTCTGATGGAGGCATAGAATTCCATTGTGTATATATACCACATCTTCTTGATCCATTCATCTACTGAGGGGCATCTGGGTTGGTTCCATGTCTTAGCTATGGTAAATAATGCTGCAATAAACATAGTTGTGCTGGTAGCTTTAGTGTGGCCTTGTTTGTGATCATTTGGGTAAATGCCCAAAAGTGGGATTGCTGGGTCGTTGGGGAGCTCTATGTGGAGTCTTTTGAGGAACCTCCATACTGCTTTCCAAAGTGGTTGAACAAGTTTACATTCCCACCAACAATGAAGTAAGGTTCCTTTCTTTCCACATCCCCTCCAGCATCTGTTGTTGTTAGAGTTCTTGATTTTTGCTGTTCTAACTGGAGTGAGGTGATATCTCAATGTTGTTTTGATTTGCATTTCTTTTATGGCTAGGGATGTTGAACATTTCTTCATGTGTCTATTGGCCATCCTTCTTTCTTCTTCAGAGAAGCTTCTCTTTAAGTCTTTCGCCCACTTACTTATTGGGCAGTTGTTTCTTTGAGGATTTGTTGTTGGGTGGTTTAATTTTTTGAGTTCCAAGTATATTTTAGATATGAGACCCTTGTCCGTTGTATGGCTAGTAAAGATCTTCTCGCAGTCCGTGGGCTTTCTATTGATCTTGCTAGCTATGTCATTTGCCCTGCAGAAGCTTGACATAATGTCTTGATGCAATGGGAATTTCTTAACATGCCATTACTTTTTCTTTTCTTTATTTTATTTTATTTTATTTTATTTTATTTTATTTTATTTGAAAACATACTGTACAGAGGGGTTACAATTACATGGGCAGGAAAATGCATACATTTTTTACCAAGCATTGCAGCCTCCTCCTTTGTTTACCCTTCACCTCCCTTCCCAGCCTCCCCCCTCCCCCCCACCCAATCATACCCCCCTCCCTCCCCCCCACCGACATTGTAAAGCTGGTTTTGACATGACATTTTGTACTTCTCATTGTTGCAACAGGTCCACCTGAATCCTTAAACGACTTGTTTGTCCCCGTCTCCTCCACATGTTATACTGACATCAAATATAGTGAAAGCGGGGGTTACACTGTGGGGGAGGGACATACAAAGCAACAAAGAAATAATATTATAAATGCATTAGAAACACATGCATGAATGAAACAAAAACATTAAAATACATATTTGAGGGTTCGTTTTCCTAACATCACATTCTCTGACTTTTTCCGCTTGACTCATACCTATACTAGATATTGCAAATAAGGGAAACCATGGGACCTATGTTTCTTTGGGCCTGGCTTGCTTCACTTAATAGAATTTTTTCCAAGACTTTCCATTTCCTAACACATGGGGAAATGTCATTCTTTCTGATGGAGGCATAGAATTCCATTGTGTATATATACCACATCTTCTTGATCCATTCATCTACTGAGGGGCATCTGGGTTGGTTCCATATCTTAGCTATGGTAAATAATGCTGCAATAAACATAGTTGTGCTGGTAGCTTTAGTGTGGCCTTGTTTGTGGTCATTTGGGTAAATGCCCAAAAATGGGATTGCTGGGTCATTGGGGAGCTCTATATGGAGTCTTTTGAGGAACCTCCATACTGCTTTCCAAAGTGGTTGAACAAGTTTACATTCCCACCAACAATGAAGTAAGGTTCCTTTCTGTACACATCCCCTCCAGCATCTGTTGTTGTTAGAGTTCTTGAATTTTGCTGTTCTAACTGGAGTGAGGTGATATCTCAATGTTGTTTTGATTTGCATTTCTTTTATGGCTAGGGATGTTGAACATTTCTTCATGTGTCTATTGGCCATCCTACTTTCTTCTTCAGAGAAGCTTCTCTTTAGGTCTTTCGCCCACTTACTTATTGGGCAGTTGTTTCTTTGGGGATTTGTTGTTGGGTGGTTTAATTTTTTGAGTTCCAAGTATATTTTAGATATGAGACCCTTGTCCGTTGTATGGCTAGTAAAGATCTTCTCGCAGTCCGTGGGCTTTCTATTGATCTTGCTAGCTATGTCATTTGCCCTGCAGAAGCTCTGCAACCTTATACAATCCCATTTGTCCAACCATTCTTTGATTTCTTGTGTTTCCGGGTCTCTATTCAGAAAATTTCGGCCTGAGCCAAGGAGACCCAGGGTTTCTCCTATTCCATCCTGTAATGTTTTCAGAGTGTCTGCTTTGAGTTCAAGGTCTTTGATCCATTTGGAGTTGATTCTGGTGCAGGGTGATATATAAGGATCTAGCTTTAGTTTTCTACATGTAGTTAACCAGTTTTGCCAGCACCATTTACTGAAGAGGCTGTCTGTCTGCCATTCTATTGTTTTAGCTCCCTTATCGAATATTAGATGGCTATAGGTCGGTAGGTTCATTTCTGGGTTTTCAATTCTATTCCATTGGTCCCGAGGTCTGTTCTTATGCCAATACCAAGCTGTTTTGATTACTGTGGCTTTATAGTAGAGTTTGAAATTTGGTATTGATATTCCTCCAGCAGTGTTCTTTCCGTTGAGGAGCGTTTTTGCTATTCGGGGTCTTTTATTGTTCCATATGAATTTTTGGATTGCCTCTTCTATTTCCTTGAAGAATGAGGGTGGAATTTTGATAGGTATTGCGTTGAATTTGTAGATAGCCTTGGAAAGTATTGCCATTTTCACAATGTTAATCTTTCCAATCCAGGAGCATGGGAGGTTTTGCCATTTTTTAAGTTCTGTGTTGATTTCCTTTTTCAAGATTTTAAAGTTTTCATCATAGAGGTCCTTCACTTCTTTAGTTAAGTTAATTCCTAAGTATTTTATTTTTTGTGGGGCTATTACAAATGGAGTTGCTTTCCTAATTTCATCCACACTTTTCTCATTGTTGGCATACAGAAAAGCCATGGATTTTTGGGGGTTAATTTTATAACCTGCTACTTTGCCAAAGTTTTGAATCAGCTTGAGTAATTTGGGAGTGGAGTCTATGGGATTCTTTAAATACAAGATCATGTCATCTGCAAAGAGGGAGAGTTTTATTTCTTCTTTCCCTATTTGGATCCCCTTTATGTCTGCATCTTGTCTTATTGCTGTAGCTAGGCATTCTAACACTAGATTGAAGAGAAGTGGAGAGAGTGGGCATCCATGTCTTGTTCCTGAGTTAAGAGGAAATGGCTTTAGTTTTTCACCATTGAGTATAATGCTGGCTGTAGGTTTGTCATATACAGCCTTTATTGTACTGAGGAATGTTCCATGGATTCCTAATTTTTCCAAAACCTTCATCATAAAGGGGTGTTGGATCTTGTCGAATGC
>NW_024872409.1:0-24343 GCF_019054845.1 Dipodomys spectabilis | reverse complement strand
TGCCAGGTGCCATGCCAGATGTATTAAAGGGACATTTGATGACTTTTAACCTGAATCATCAGGTTTAGTACTCTTTCCCTCTGCAGCAGGTAAAGGGCAGGAAAGCCCAGGTATGGATTCCTTCCCCCTGGGCTTGTGGGGTTCTCCTTGTGGTGTTACTGTGCTTCTTTTACCCCAACCCTGCTTTCAACCCTCTCCTCTCTCTGTGTGTATTTGTGTCATTCCTCCTCCCTCATTCCCAGTTTGTGTTAGGCTGCGTGTGTGTGTGTGTGTGTGTGTGTGTGTGTGTGTGTGTGTGTGTAGTGGCTATAAGACACCATTTTGGAACCCACAATTGCTCCGCTCCGTGTCCTGTCCCTCCTTCTCCCTTCCAACCTCTTCCCCCTCCTCTCTGTGCCAGTCCTGGGAATTGAATTCAGGGCCTGGGCACTGTCCCTGAGTTTCTTTTTGTTCAAGGCTAGCACTCTTCCACTCGAGCCACAGCATCACTTCTGGCTATTTCTGTTTTTGTGGTACTGAAGAATCAAACCCAGGGCTTCATGTATGCTAGGCAAGCACTCTACCACTAAACCACATTCCCAGCCGTGTCCTATCTCTCTTAATCTCTATCTCTCTTAACTTTTTTCTCTGTCAGATGGACAGCCATCTTTGACTTGAATACACCCCAGTGTTGGGGATCTCACTCAGTAAAGCTCAGCAAGGCTTAGGTAATCTGCTGTGGCCCATAGTGATTTAGAGGTTTTCATCATTTTTGTCTCCTTTATCTTTCCTGGCAGGTAGAATTCAACTCTGTCTTTTGGAAATGCTTATAGAATATAATTTGTACAAGCATAGTGGCATGGATGTTATGGTGTGTTTGTCATTTTCCTAAGGCCTTCCCAGGAGTGAAGTAATGTTGAAGGAGTCTTCTCAGCAGGACAGCCTCTTTGGTGAGCCTTTGGCTGGGGAGAGGATCCCCAAGATTTACCCTCTGAAACTTATACTTCTTTTGTCTCTGGAAGCTCTAGTTCCAAATTTAACCAGTATGTTGTCTGTGATCATTTAGTCCAGAGCCTAATTTAGGTTTTGTGTATAATACAGTCTCCAGTATAGCCACTCGCTTCTGCCACTGTAGTATGTATTGCTGCACATAGTACATTCATCACCTGAATATGCTGTGTTTCAATAAAGCTTTATTTGCGAACTCCTCTTCTGATTTCTTCCTGGTAGAAGTCCTGCATTGTGAGGTGGGGGTCATCCTGAACTGTTTGACTCTGGGTAGACCCTTGAATTGGCAAAGCCTCTGTGTCCTTATCTGTATTTTGTGTGAGTTGGGAGAGTGAGTTCAGCCCTGGGATCTTAGTTAAGATCTGAGTTCCCTACTGAGTCAGGCCCAAACCTTGATTCTGACTCCACCCATTTCTCTCCTCCTACCCTGTCTAGCTTTCCTGGATTCCAGCTCAAGGCTCCCAGCTCTTCTCCCCACCTCTGCTGGAATCTCAGTCCATTCTTAATACCCAGCCAGAGAATGCATTTATGAGTAAATTCAGAGGCTCCTTTCTCTTTTCTAAAATTCATTAGTGCCTTGCAGCTACTGCTCAAGTCCAAGCTCCTGCCTTGTCTGCCTCCTGTGTATCCCTCCAGCCTCATTTTGTGTGTGTTGGTTGTGTTCACTATCGCACTCCAGCCTGTTGGCTGTCTTACACAGGAGGCTCACTTCCTCCCTTAGATCTTTACTCATAGAATGAATTAATGCTCTTCCTAACAACTTTGACTTGATTCTTTTCACCTTTTAGGTCTCAGCTCTAGTGTCATCTCAGACAGCCTTTTTTGTTGTTATTGTTTTTTTTTTTTGTTTGTTTGTGTTCATCCTGGGTCCTGAACTCAGAGCCTGGGTGCTGACCCTGAACATTTTTGCTCAAGGCTGGTACTCTTCCACTTGAGTTACAGATTGGTGGTTAATTGAAGATAAGAGTCTCATGGATGTTTCCTACGAGAGTTGGCATCAAATCGTGGTCCCTTATATAGCAGCCTCCTGAGTAACTTGGATTACAGAAATGAACCATAGACATCTGGTTTGATAAGCATCTGTTAGAGCTGACATTTGGAAATTCCCTTATCACTCTGCAACATACCTGTGAATGATACACTGGCTAGAATCACCTTCCTTGTTGGTTTACATGTTTGTTTTTCTGCTTCAGTAGGTCGTAAGCACTGTAAGATTCAGGACCTCATCTGTCTCATATACTGCTTCTTCCATAGTAAAGACAAGCATATAGTAGCACTCAATATCTTGACTGACTGCTGTGTTCCTGCTGAGATTCCGTGTGTGTGTGTGTGTGTGTGTGTGTGTGTGTGTGTGTGTGTGTGTGTGTGTGTGTGTCTTAATATTGGGGGTTGAACTCAGGGCTTAGGCACTGTCCCTAAGCAGTTCTTTCTTTTATTTTTGGTAAGTCGTGGAGCTGGAACTCTGGGCCTGAGCACTATCCCTCAGCTCTTCAGCTCAAGGTAAGTGCTCTACCACATGAGCCACAGAACCACTTCCAGTTTTCTGGTGATTAATTGAAGATGAGAGTCTTGTGGAATATCCTTCCCATGCTGGCTTTGAACTGTGATCCTCAAATCTCACCCTCCTAAGTAGCTAGGATTATAGGCATGAGCCACCGGCTCCCATCTGCCTTTAGCATTTTTTGCTCAAGGCTGTGAATCTACCATTTGAGCTATACTCTACTTTTGGCTTTAAGGTGTTTAATTGGAGGTAAGAGTTTGAAGGCTTTGTCTTCCCTATGTGGTTTCAAATCTCAATCCTCAGATCTCAGCATCTTGACTAACTAGGGTTATAGGGTTGAGCCATGGATGCCTGGCCATCCAGGACTCTTGTCTGCTGCTGTTCCCTTGTATGTCATTTGGAAGTTATTCTGCTCTTGGTGCTAGGTGACACTACACATTTTCCCTCAAGAGGCTGCATTCTTGTGCTCTCATCTCCTCTGGTGAGATCAGAGGCCTCAGAAGGATGAGCTTTCTGGAAAAGCAGCTAGTTCTTAGCCTGAACTTTGATTGGAGACTTCCTCTTAAAATTGTCCATTAATATCAATCTGTCCATCCCTTTGGCCTACATGGCTTTGTGGGTGGTGTCTCTGAGTGAGGATCTGTCTAGTTCTCTCCCTTCAGATGTCTTTTAAAACCAGTTTTTATTACTATAATAAAGATGATGTATAGAGGGCTGCAGTTACATAATTCAGATGGTATTTTAAAGCACAAAAGAGTCTCTTTGGGGTTAGATTTTGTTCTGGAAATGTGGAGCTCTGTTTACTGTGTTGGGGGTAAGGTGTTTGCTGCAGCCGGTGTGAATGTCCTGTGGGTCCAGAGATAGGTCTTAAGCAGAAAGGCTGCAGTCCAGTGACTCCGTCTTTTCTTAGGCCCACAGCTCCCACGAAGGGATAAAAGGAGTCACAGATGGAATTGTTTCTTCAAATAAGATCTGTGAAGCTAGGCATCAGTGGCCCACACCTGTAATCCTAGTTATTCAGGAGGCTGAGATCTGAGGATCATAGTTCAAAGCCTACTCAGGCAGCAATGTCCAATTAGTGTCTAGTTAACCACCATAAAGTCAGAAGCAGAAGTCTGGCTCAAGTGGTAGAGAACAAGCCTTAAGTGAAAAAGCTAAGGGACAGCTCCCAGGCCCAGAAGTCAAGCCCCAGTACCAGCACAACACACACACACACACACACACACACACACACACACACACACACACACACACACACACATACACACACAGAGTAACAATAACAAACTTGTTTAAATTCTAAGCCTCATTCCTCAGAAATGGCCTTAGTTAGAAATAGGGTTATTGTAGTTACATGGTTAAGGGGGTGTTCCTGCTGGAATAGAGTGGGGCCTTAATCCTACTTTGCTGGAAAGACTAGCCCTGCAAAGACAGAGGCAGAGATTGTTGTTATGCTACCGTCAGCCATAGCACACCAAGGGACCCAGAGGCAAGGATAACTGTCTTAATCTCTTCTAGAGCCTTCTGTTCCTTTTTTAATTCTTAGAAAAGATCCTCCCTTCCACAGAGGATTAATGAAGCCCACTGCCCATACATGTTCTTTAACTAAAGCCACTCTCCTGATTAAGAGAGCTCTACCAGAAGCATTGAATACCTGTGCGTGAATACATGGTCCTTGTTCTTTGTTATTTGACTGCAATATCTCTCAGTTTGATCTGAGTTCCAGCTACATTGACACAAACAGTTTTGTTCTGGATCCAAACTAAATACTGTGTGGTAGGTACAAAAAACTGCTCCCAGGGCTGGGAAGATGGCTTAGTGATAGAGTGCTTGCCTAGCACGTATGAAGCCCTGGGTTCCTCAGTACACATAAACACAAAAAGCCAGAAGTGGTGCTGTGACTCATGTGGTAGAGTGCTAGCCTTAAGCAAAAGAAGCTCAGGGACATCACCTAGGCCAAGTTCAAGTTCCTTCCCCCTTACCTCCCCTCCCCTTCTTTCCCTTCCACTGCTCTCCTCACCTTTCCTAACAAATTCTAGAATCTGGTGACTTATAGTACAGACACCTCATAGTTTCTATGGTTCCGGGATTTGCACCGTGCTGTATGAAGTGGTCTGGGTCATGTGAAATTATAGTCATGATGTCTAGCTCTTCATCCTTCTGGGGTCTCAACTGGAGCTGGGTGGTCTGCTTACAATATTGTGTTGTAGCTTGATTTCCCTATAGCAAGTTATTCAGAAGGAGGAAGAGATCAAGCTGACAGCTCCATTCCTTCTTTGACCTAAATGTAGTCTGAACATATCCATAATACTTGACACTCTCTTCTCTTAGTTAGAAATATACCTGAAATGCTGCCTCTGTGGAGAAAGAGCACCAGACTCCAGCTCTTCAGGGGAGGAGTGTGACAGAATTGGAGGCCATTTAAGAGCCTGTTGTGTGCTTGACATCATGAATGGTACAAGGGATCCAAGGTGCAGCCACTGATCTACACTCTAGAAGTTTACATCTTCTATAACTGATGATGAGAAGGGAGACAGATTTCTTAGAGAGTTCTGAGAAAGTGAAAATCAGAATGGATGGTAGCAGAGGGAAGCTCTAGGGAGGAGGTGGCTCCTGCCTTCATATATTTTCAGCTTTCCCCTCTGTTCTTTTATTTATTTTTTGTCGGTTGTGCGGCTTGAACTCTGGACCTGGGCGCTGTTCCTATGCTCTTCAGCTCAAGGCAAACACTGTGCCACTTGAGCAACAGCACCACTTCCCATTTTCTAATGGTTTATTGGAGATAAGGGCTTCATGGACTTTCCTGGCCCAGCTGGCTTTGAACCATGATCCTCAGATCTCAGCTTTCTGACTAGCTAGAATTACAGGTGTGAACCACTGGCTCCAGGCTTACCACTGCTTTTTGTTCATCCTTTGTCCCTCCATTTCTGTGCATTTGTTTTATTTTTATGCTGAAGAAAAACAGAAAGCTACTATCTATCCTACTTCATGAGGTTATTTGACTATTGTACCTAATTTGGTTATTGCAAATGAGTATTGTGGGCTTTAGACAGTGGTCAAATGCAAATAAGATTGATTCATTGTTGTTTGATGAATCTAGTCATTCATCCATTCATTCAGTACATTTATTGTTGTACCAGCTATGTAACCATCAAGATATGTGCCTTACATTCTTGTAGAAGAGACATCTAGGTGGTAAACAAGCAAATTAATAAATATGACAGTGGGTATTAGAAATATCGTGTTTTTGTTCTTGTTGTTTTGTGCCATTACTGGGGTGTGACCACAGAGCCAGAACATTTTCCCTTAGTTGTTGTGTTTAAGGTTGATGCTCTACCATTTGAGCCCCATCTCATTTCTGGCTTTTGGTGGTTAATTGGGGGTAAAGTCTCACAGACTTCTCAGGTTGTTTCTTTTTTTTTCTTTTTTTTTTTTGTAGGTCATGGGCGTTGTACTCTGGGCCTCAGTGCTGTCCCTCTGCTCTTCAGCTCAAGGCTAGCGCTCAGCCTCCTCAGATCTCAGCCTCCTGAGTAGCTAGGATTCCAGGTATGAACCACTGGCACCCAAAAATTAAGAATAATGTTAAGAAACTAACCAGACTGGTACTTCATAGTAAGGTGGTTTCTGAAAAGCACATAGGATGCAGAGAAACCTTTTTTCCTTCCAAAGGTTTAAGTCTGCTGAGATCAACGAACTGGAGACAAAGATACACTCATCCTATTTTGTTGTTGGAGATGATCAATCCACAATCCAGTGAGATTTAAAAACAAAAAACACTTAACCTATGCTCTGCACCATGGAGTGGGGGAGTATCGGTAATTTAGAGGGATGGTAAATGATTTTTAGGTAAAAGAACAGTATTTGCCCTTTGCCAGAGAACCACACAGACAGCCATGTATAGAGAACAAAGGAAGGTTTATTGCTGGGAGAGGGGCTGGCAAGACCCCTTCTCACAGGGGAGAAGTGAGAAGAATCACTAGGTATTGTCTGAGGTGACCTGTATAACCTCGGAGGTTTAAGAGGTGATACAAGTGCCTAGAAGGTGGAGACCTGGTGTGGACATGAGGGCCAGGGGCTTCATCATGGCAGACTAGGCTGCTGTCCAAATAGTAGGTAAGAGGCCCTGCATCTGCCCAGACCTGAAGGTCACACTAAGGGGCTCTTGTTACCTTATATGGTGGTAGCTGCCCCAGAGAAGTGCCATCTCAAGTTTGTAAAGGGGTTGGAGGCTGATTATTTACTGTCTTTTTAAATGGGCCTAGTGTTGCCTAGGAAGGGAGCATGCTAATCTGTGGAGAGGGGAAGGAGTGTACTAAACAATGAGAAGGGAGTTCATTTCACTAACATAGGGAGTCTGGGACAAGGTTCCCCTGGGTTGTGGGGGAGGTGGTGACAGGCTCTGAGAAGATGAAGACAGAATTTTCCTAGCTTTCTTACCTGGTAGATAAATCTCAAGGAGACCTTGGAGCTGCTGTAGAAGAATAGATAAAAGCTGGACACTGGTAGCTCATGCCTATAATCTTAGCTAATGTGGAGGCTGAGATCTGAGGATCACAGTGTGAAAACAGCTCAGGCAGAAAAATCTGTGAGACTTTTCTCTCTATTAAAAAGCCAGAAGGGGAGGTGTGGTGCAAGTGCTAGAACAGCAGACTTAAGGAAAAATGTCAAGTGAGAGCACAAGGCCCTAAGTCCAAGCCCCAGTACCAGTATTAATTTTTTTAAAAGATGTGAATAGACTCCTAACTTGAAAAAAAACATGAAAAACAGTATTGGAAGTATGGTTCAAGTGGTAGAGTAACAATATTTGGTAGAGTACCAGCCTAGCAAACACAGGCCCTTCACAGTTGAAACCCTAGTAGGTACTATCCAACCATTCTTTCAAACTTCTTTAGAATGCAGAATGGAGAATAATTGTAGAGTGGTTAATGTGGGGGAATCATTCATTGCCCTCCTTTCATGTCAGCCCTGACACCATCCCTCCTTCCCTTATTTCGTCTTTCCCTCCTTCCCTCTTTCCCTTCCCTTCCCTCTTTCCCTTCCCTTCCCTCCTTCCCTCTTTCCCTTCCCTTCCCTCCATACCATCCTTCCTCTCTGTCTCCTTTTTTGGTTGTACTAGCATTTGAAATCAGAGCCCGCTGCTTACTATTCAGTTGCTTTATTGCCGAGCTCACTTATCTAGCCTTTCTGAGCCTCACTGCCCTTATTTGTAAAACGAGGACAATTATCTCTGAGTTCTATCATTTGGAGTATTTTCAGGAAAATTTTATAAGAATAGTTGAAATAATAGATATGAAAACACCTAAATGAAAGGAGCATTATTGATGAGAAGGAGTAAATCTTTTTTTTTTAATACATTTTTATTGTAAAAATAGTGTACAGCGGGGTTATATTTACATGAGTAAGGTAATGAGTACATTTCTTATCAAGCATTGCTGCTTCCTCCTTTGTTTGTCCTCTACCATCCCTTCCTTCCCACCTCCACAACTAAACTCCACATGCTCCATCCACCACCCCCGCCTAAATTGAAAAATTCATTTTTCAACATAGTGTCTTTGTACATCTCATTGTTACAATGGGTCAACCTATATCCCTCTTTAAGCATTTTGTTTTTTCCCTTTCCCTCCCCAAATTAGAAAAGTGTATATACAAGATGCAGTGCATCCACATCAAATACAATGAAAACAGGGGTTATACCTTGGGGGAGGAGCACACAAAGAAACAAAAAAAATCACATGATACATTATAAATACATTAGCAAGAAAGAAAAAAAACACTTGTGTCCCTATCTTGGGGTTCATTTCCCTTAACATCATCTTATTTGGTCATAGTGCATAGCTTTTGACCTTTTCTGCTTGTCCCTGACATACACTAGTTATTACAAGTAAGGGAAACCATGGGACCTATGTTTCTTTGGGCCTGGTGAGAAGGAGCATATCTTGACGCCAGATTTATCCTTTCTTTCCTGGGCTTTTTTTTTTTTTTAACTTTTTTCGTCTTTGATAATTGGATGCTCTCAGATGAGATCTCCTGGTGTTAGGTTAAACCCATTTTGCCTTTCAGGTGGGTGGACAGGTGGGCGGCCTGTTCTAGGATTTGTCCTAGTTTAGCAGCAGTGGTGTTCCAAGGAAATGAATAAGAAATGAATTTAGGCTGCTCCTGCAACGGTCTGTGTTACAAGAAGCTCAGCAAAAAGGAGATGGTGTCTGCTATTTCTATGTTTGCTGGCTTCTTAGAGACAATGTGTGGCACCAAAGCTCTGGTGCTGGGTTATCCTGCAGGTCACTAGTGGCACTGAGAGCACATTGTAGTTCTTTTCTCATTGGTTGGTATACTGGTACTGGGGCTTGAACTCAGGGCTTCCCACTTAGCTTTTTGCACATTACTGGTGCTCTCCTACTGGAGCCACACTTCTACTTCCCAGAGATTTGGCTTTTTCAGAATGCCACCCCAGTCAGTCTTTGAACCTCAGCCCTTGTTTACCTCTGGCATTGTGTAGCAGTCATTCATCAATTTGTGACTGGTCAAGTGCCTGCCGAGTTTCTGAAAAGGACAATCAAGATGTCAAGGTGTTCCCCCATCTCTGCGCTCAGGGCTAGGCAGCAAGGCTGGGCTGTTACAGTGGAGCAGAATGGCAAGACGTGATGGAAATACCCCCAGGACACATTGGGGAGAATACAATGGAAGCTCTTAGCTAGCTGGAGCTAAGCTGATTTAGGTTTGATTTCTGTCTTCAGAGCTGGAGAAAGCAAGTATAAACAAATATCTGGAGGAGCAGTAGTGCTTGGGGCATTGGTGAGAAAGGTTGCAGGCAGAGTAGCTCCTCTCACCCAGGCTTGGCCTATCTGGCCCTGCTGGCCAGCTCCTAGGTTTTGAGCAGTGAAGGTAGCACTTGATAAGGTGCAGGGCCTTCAAACAGAAGTTGAAGACTTTGGATTTTCCCTGCAGAGGTACTGAAGCAGGAGGTGACACGATTCTGTGTTCTGCCAGGGTGGCAGCTGCAGCTGCTCTGTGGAAACAAGCCCAGAGCGGGCAGGGTGCCAGGTAGGCAGCCAGCTGTGAAGCAGGAAGGCTCTATGGGGAAGAACGAGATGCCTGTTCAAGAGATGCTGAAACTCAAACTCATGTCTCATATCCACACTAGCCCCTTCCATATCCAGGACAGTTCCTGTGTCCTAGATTCCTCCTCCCTCCTTCCCTCTCTCCCTTCTTCCCTCCTTCCCTCCCTCCCTCCTTCCTTCCTTCCTTCTTTCCTTCCTTCCTTCCTTCCTTCCTTCCTTCCTTCCTTCCTTCCTTCCTTCCTTCCTTCCTTCCTTCTTTCCTCTTCCCTCATTCCCTTTCCCCCTTTCCCCTTCCCCTTTCTTCCTTCCTTTTTTTTCCCCTTCTGATGTTGAGCCTGGAACTCCAGGCATCACTTGTCAACACAGCTTTTTTCTCAAGGCTGATGTTCTCCCCCTTGAGCCACACCTCCACTTCCAGCTTTTTTTTTCTGGTTCATTGGAGATAAGAGGCTCATGGACTTTTCTGAACAGACTGCCTTTAAACCATGATTTTCAGCCTTCAGCATCCTGAGTAGCTTGGATGACAGGTGTGAGCCACCAGTACTGGTCTAGCACTACTTTCTTTACCAGTTCAATCTAATCCATGACTTTTGACATTCTGAGCTTGGGTGGTGGCCAGTGTCAGATTCACCATAGGTCTGAGCCCGTTCCCTTCCACTTTGAGAATATCTTAACAGTTGGCCATCTGATACACTGGTGGATCCTCCTCTTTGGTGGTGCAGGGGCCACAGGCATTTTTATGATCTTGCAATGGGAGAGTCCAGACGGGGTGACATGTCATCACTTACTGATGTATTCTAAGAGTGCCTTAATTTCATAATTTTTAAGGAGCCTCTCCCTGCCCTCCAGCACCTCAACATTTGATCCCACAAAACTGGCTCCAGCCTCAGTGATGGCTGTGATTTTTCTTGCCTGGTGCCTTCGTGATCTACAGAGGTGTCAGGAGCCAGCAGCTGAAGAGCAGTCTGCATCTTTGAAATGAGGTGATATTCAGATTACTCCTCAAACTTTCTCTGTACCTAAGTGTGTAACTTTTAGCATGCATTTCAGCGCACAATTTTGTTTTTTGGTCATGGGTGCTGAACTCTGGGCCTGGGCTCTATCCCTCTGCCTATTTTTTATAAGTTTTTTTTTATTGTGAAAATTCTATACAGAGGGGTTACAATTACGTGAGCAAGGTAATAAGTACATTTCTTATCAAGCATTGTTGCCTCCTCCTTTGTTTTTCCCCTTTAATCCCTGCCTTCCCATAACCATATTCCTCTGCTCTTCATCTCAAGGCTAGTGATCCACCGTTTAAGCCACAGTGCATACAGTTCCAGCTTTTTCTCTTATGTGGAGCTGAGGAATCAAGCCCAGGGCCTTATGCATGCAAGGCAAGCATTCTACCACTAAGCCACCTTCCCATCTCCTCAGAGTACATCTTAAAATGCTACTTGTAGTACTTATTTTGAGGCACAAAAATGGTGTTTACTCTGAATTCTAAGATTCCTACAGAGTTAATTCATTTATGCCCCACAAATAGATATTATTACCTCAACTAAGGAAATGACTAGTAGTATTAGCCAATAGATGAATTCAGGCTCACTGACTTGAACATCAGAAGCAAGGCTTATAATTAGCCTGGGTGCTAGTTGCTCATGCCTGTAATCCTAGCTACTAGGAGGCTGAGATCTGAGGATGGCCGTTTAAAGCCAGCCCGGACAGGAGAGGCCGTGAGACTCTTATCTCCAGTAAACCAATGGAAAACCAGAAGTGGCGCTGTAGCTCAAATGGTAGAGTGCTTACCTTTAGCTGAAGAGCTGAGGGACAGTGCCCAGGCCCAGAGTTCAAGCCTCACAAGCAACAATAGCAACAATAGCAACAACAAAACGCTGGAAGTGGTGCTATGGTTCAATGGTAGGGTGGTAGCCTAGAGCAAAAAAAGATCCAGGGCAGTGCTCAGGCCCTGAGTTCAATTTCTAGGGATGACAAATGAAAAGGCTTATTCTTAGTTTAACCTTCTCCTTTTGCTATCTGGAAAGTATTAATATTTGAACAAAAGGTGCTGTGTTGTCACTTTGCACTGGGCCCCTCTACTCTGTAGGTAGTCCTGAGGAAGGTCCATGTGCCTCATCCCTGCTACATTATGTGCTTGCTGTATCATGCCATCTGGGTATGTTTGGGGGAGTGTCAGCTGGTCCTGGAAGTAGTGAGCTCCCCATCCTTGGAAAAATTCAAAGTTGAAACTGGAGGAAGTTGGAGTGCCAGATGGGAGGAGTTAGAGTAGGCAGTCTTTAGGATATGAGTTACTATGAGCCCTGATTCTAGGATTCTGTAACTTATCCTTCCACAATGTTACTGAATGTCAGAAAATAGAGGAGATGGAGACTAAGGGAAATGGTCTAGTGTGTAGGATTCTGAAAGTATGAGGAACTTGGAGTTATTTCCTTAGACTGTTGGCAGTACTGGGCTGCTGACCCTCTGCTTTCCCCAATGTTATCTGTAAGGGAGGAGTTGTGTTCCTAGTGCTGGAAGTTCTCCTCTGGGTCAAAGGTCACAGTAGTGTTGTAGTGAGCCTAGAAGTGCTAGTGTCCTCCTTCTGAGACCTAGCAATTACTTGTCCAGCACCTTTGCTGGAGATGTGTGTGTATTTGCATGTGAATACAGTGGTGAACAGGATGGACTGGAAAGCAGGAAGAGTAAATGACACTCCAGATTTCCTGCCATGTATATAAATTCCTTCTCAGTGTTGGAACTTTAGGCAAGTTATTTTCATCTCTTTTCACCTCTTTTCTGCCCTTGTAAATGGGACTTGAGAGAATGCATTTTAGAAACTTGACTCAGACAATTTTTAAGGATTCTCATTAATAACACAATTTATACAGCATTTTGAGGTTATCAAAGAACTTTTCACATAAGGGATCTCACCAAAGTTGTCTTAACAACCAGAAGGTGGTATTTGGGCCATTTAAATGATAAAAGAATGAAGGCCAGAAAGATGGTTTATGGCAAAGCTAGGCCTCTGTGTCCACAGTTTCATATAGGGATCTTGACTATTTTCTAAAAATTTATCCTTTTGTTCATTGAGTTAATAATGACAGGTTCCCAAAGTCCTTAGGCTTCTCCTGTGCACAAGGATTGTTGTACAAAGACAGGATCCGTCTATGTAGCCCATGTTTGCTTCATACTCTTAGTATTCTTCTTGCCTCTGCTTCCTGAGTGCCACAATACATGGCCATAGGGATGGTTTTATTGAGGTCCTCCATCTTTCTTTAGTCTGCTTTGACTGGGAGTATAGCAGGGTGAGAGCCAAGCCCTGAGTTCTAAAGTTAGCTTGTATTCACATCTCCCAGTTTGTCCTTCTATAGCAGAGTGGCCTGGGACCTGAATGTTTTCATGTGTACAAGAATGGTAAACTTACCTTTTTTCATGCAGGGCTGGTGCTCTACCACTAAAGCAGCACCTCCACTTTCTACATTTCTTTCTAGTTAGACGTAAGAGTCTCATAGATTTTCCTGCCTGGGTTGGCTATGAACTGTAATTCTCAGATCTTAGTCTCCTCAGTAGCTAGGATTATAGGTATGAACCGCTAGCATCTGGCCATTAAGCATATATACATACATACATATATATATATTTGGTAGTGGTGGTGGTGGTGGTGGTCGTGGGGCTTGAACTCTGGGCCTGGGCACTATCCCTCAAATCTTCCTTTGAAGACGAGCACTCTAAGGCTTGAGCCACAGCACCACTTCCGGTTTTCTAGTGGTTTATTGGAGATAAGTATCTCACGGACTTTCCTGCCTGGGCTGGCTTTGAACCATGATTCTCAAATCTCAGCCTTCTAAGTATCTAGGATTACAGGTATGAGCTACTGGCGACTGGCTAATTAAGTATATTTTTGACTTGTTTGTATGCTTGAATTGTAGGCTTCTTTTAATTAATTTTCAAGGTTCTACCTGAAATCTCAGGGAGCCCCTGTGAACCTACTTAAAAGAAGATCTCATCAATTAAAAAGAAAGAAAAAGAAAACCACCAGAAAACAAAAAATAAAAAAACCCCAAAACCCTGCACAATACCTCTGTGATTATGGGAGAGCAAGGAATGTCATTTATGACATCCATTTCTTGATCCAATTGGCATTTTGCAAACTGCCACTGCTATTAGCAGTCGCTTTTGAGTATTTATGATCTTGCAGTTGGAGCACTTTGATTCTCATACCAGAAACACGTTCATATTTAGAAAATGTGCCCTACAAGGAGCTGGAAAATGAGATCCCTCAGGGAGGCTGATGGATGGGGCCCGCACAGGGGAAGTGTAGCCATCTCGCCAGCCTGGCAGAACTTTGCCTTTTCCACACACCCTAGTTAGCTGTTTTTGTTGTTGTTGCTTGTTTTTTATTTTTTTCTGGTCTTGATGCTTGAACTCTGGGCCTGGGCGCTGTCCCTTAACTCATCAGCTGAAGGCCAGCACTCTACCACTTGTGCCACTTATAGCTTTTTCTGTTTATGTGGTGCTGAGGAATTGAACCCAGGGCCTCATACATGTGAGGCAAGCACTCTACCACTGAGCCACCTTCCCAGCCCCTTAGAAGCTGTTTGTTTATGTCTGGATCTTTACCCTGCCAGGGATGGACTTTCTGTGTAGCCCTGGCATAGTGACCCATGGCAAAAGGACATGTAGCTAAATACCAAACCACTTTCTACACATATGTCCTTGCATCACACCAGCCACAATGCTAGCAAAGACCAGAAGCTGGGATTTGACAGAAATTTATTCAAGAGTCCTAAACTGGTTCTTGGTGTGTCCAGGATAGCAAGGAGAGTTTTGGATCTGGCCAGTGTGGAAGCATCAACCTCACTAGAGCACCAGATCCTAAACTAGAAATTGGAAAGACATTGGTTCCCACTTTGGGCCTCAGTTTTGACTCTTGCTACATGGTGCTCTGTGATCCATGAGGTGCTTCAGTGCCAAATTATACAGGTTCAAGAGAAGGAGGATTTGCATTTCAATGACAAATTCACATAGGCCTTGTCAGTGAGGATGTCTTCATCAAGAGTATCTGAGGGAAGGTTGGGGTTCCTGCTCTGTCTGTGAGACTTCAGCTGGGCTCTGGTCTTCTCAGGCTTGTTTCTACTTCTTTGAAATCCTTCCAGGAAACCTCTTCACATTGAGTTGCTATGGCACCTTGGGCTCGTCTTGTCTCTGACAGCTTCTGACACTGCCCTTGTTTGGGGGCAGCTTGGATGGTTTTGAGGAGCCCTAGTCAGACATGCCTTAGAATCTGTTGGGATTCATCTCGTGTGTTTTCAATTTTAGATGGAAGTTCATGGGTTTGGGAGAAGAAAACTAGAGAAGTATATGCCATTCTTAGCACAAAATTGATGTATTTTTATGGTCATTTTGACCTTGATCACCTAGTCCATGGGCCTTCATAGTTCTCCAATGTCAAGAATCTCTTTTTTTCATCCTTTTTTAAACTTTACTCCCCCCTATCCCCCATTTGTCTCTTTCTGTGCCAGTACTAGAGCTTGAACTCAGTGCCTGGTTGCTGTCCCTTAGCTTTTTCATTCCAGACTGATGCTGTACCACTTAAGCTATACCTCCAATTTGGGGTTTTGCTGATTCATAAGAGATAAGGGCCTCATTGATGTTTCTGTTTGTGCTGGATTTGAACTTCTTTTTTTTTTTTTTTTTTGGGTCCGGTCGTGGGGCCTGAACTCTGGGCCTGGGCGCTGTCCCTTAGCTCTTCAGTTCAAGGCTAGCACTCTACCACTTGAGCCACAGCGCCACTTACAGCTTTTTTCTTTTTGCTTATGTGATGCTGAGGAATCGAACCCAGGGCCTCAGGCATGCAAGGCAAGAACTCTACCACTGAGCGACCTTCCCAGGCCTGGATTTGAACTGCTATCATCAGATCTCAGCTTCCTGAGTATCTAGGTATGCCCATCTCTTTTGAGAAGGCCTGGTGATGTAACACATTATTGGCTGTTTGCTGTGCACCTGGTACAGTGTTGTGTGCAGGGCTATGAAGACAAACAAGACATGATCTGTGCTAAAGTATCCCAAGAATGAACTGCAACTCAGATGTGTAAAACAGCGCTCTTAGTGCACTGGGGAATGTTCCGTGAGAGTGTTCATAGGGGCTCCAAGGAAGTTAGTTACCTGACAAGGTTTTCCAATTTCCTGATTTTGTGCTGTAAGTGAATTTCTATAGTTCCCTTCCATTTCCTTCAAACCATAACATTTTAAATGTTACAAAAGGGAGAAAAAATTAAGGAAGCTAGCATATTTCTTTTGGAGACATATCCAGAGACTCATTATTTTTAAGCATTTGCTTAGCATTTTATGTTGAAAGCATTTTCAATTCATTAATTAGTAATCCACATTAATATGTAGATAGAATTAATCTATTCCAGGCAGAAGTTTTTCTTGAGGGAAAAAAAAAAAAAAAAAAACAAGAGCTATTCCTTTCCACCTACATCTCTCTCCTCCCCTCTGCCACACTTTATCTTGATCATTATTTGGATTATCGCTCTGATTATGGCTCTGATTAAGTGCCACAAGTGTCTGTGGCACTTAATCAGAGTTAATCAAAGTTCGGGTTGGGTGTGTCCCCTCTCTTCTGGACTCTAGGCTGTACGTAGGCTGCTTTGGGGACTTATTTTTTTTTATCACTTGAAAATGAAATTGGCCTCATAAATAGTCATCCTCAGGAAACAATTGGCTCTCCCATTTTTATTTTAGTTGCGTTCAGCTGAAAGCCTCTTAGGTTGTGTTCTTGTTTGAGGAGAGTTTTTTTTTGTTTGTTTGTTTGTTTTTTTTTTTTATCCTTCTTGCTGGTCGTATGGCTTGAATGCAGGCCTAGGTCTTACATGCAATGCCAGGAGATTTTTTGTTTGATTTCATTTGTTTGTTTTCCCTCAAGGCTAGTGTTCTACCACTTGAGTCCTAGCTCCACATCTGTCTTTTTGGTGGTTATTTGGAGTTATGTGACTCAAGGACTTACCTTTTTTTCTGAGCTTTTAGAAAACCATAATCCTCAGATCTCAGCCTCCTGAGTAGCTAGGATTTCAGGTGTGAAACACTAGTAGCTGGCTAGGAGGTTAGTTTTTACCTTCAGAAAAAAAAATCTCTCCCTTTCTGTGGAACAAGGGCTCCCCTGTCCTCGTATTTGATCAAGACAATAATTTTCCACCTTGTGCAGATGAGGAAACTGAGGCTCATGAAGAGCAATCTCAAGATTGGTAAAAGTCAGAGCTGATATTTGGAGTCTTAACCTCTGGTGGGAGAAGCTTCCAGATGATGTGATGGTCTCCTCATTACACTCTCGTCTTCATTTTGTCACCTGGTGAGCTACTTCAAGAGCTGCCGGTCTATGAGGCCCCCTGTCCTCTTCCTTCCTTCCTGTCCTGGCACAGAGGAGCTACCCTGGGTGCTAAGGTCTCTGTGACATCAGTCCTGGGTACTAAGGTCTCTGTGACATCAGTCATGTATAGAATCAGCCTATTGTCCATGTGGGGTAATAAATCTGAGGATTCTATCCCTGTCCTCAGGGAGCTCTTAGTGTGATCAGGGAAGAGATGCCTTGTACTCCTGGGGTCCCATTCATTGGCCCCCTCTCTTTCTGCCCTTGCAGGACATGCCTGTTTCAGTAAGCAGATATTATATGCCAGGCCTCATACTCAGACTGCTATCTGTGACAACCTACTTATTAGTAGGTGAAATTATTGTTCCTCTTACCAGATAGGGAATGAAGTTCCTACAAAAATCATTTTAGAGCCAGGTGCTGGTGGCTCACACCTGTGATTCTAGCTACTCAGGAGGCTGAGATCTGGTTCAAAGCCAGCCTGGGCAGGAAAGTTCATGAGACTCTTATCTGCAATAAACCACTAGAAAACCGGAAGTGGTGAGGTAGAGCACTCGCCTTGAGCTGAAGAGCTGGGGGATAGCACCCAAGCCCAGAGTTCAAGCCCCATGACTGACTGACAAAACATAAACAATAAATAAAAAATAAATAAAAAGTAATCGTTTAAGGAAGGAGCTAAGAAAAAGAAAATACAGCTAAGAAAAATGAGGGCAGCAGAGGTTACTGATCTCCATATGTAAGAGATATAAAAAACATTCAAGGTAAAAGAAAAAAAAGATTGCAACCAGGTGCTGGTGGCTCAGAACTGTAATCCTAGCAATTCAGGAGTCTGAGATCTGAGGGTCCTGGTTTGAAGCCAGCCTGGAAAGAAAAGTCTGGGACGGTCTTTATCTCCAATTAACCTCAAAAAGCCAAAACAGGAGGTGTGGCTCAAATGGTAGAGCACTAGCCTCGAGCAGATAAAGCTAAGGGACAGGTCAGTCCCCAGCTGAGTGGGGCTCGGTGCCCCAGCTCTGAGTTCACTCTCCAGTAAAGGCGCCAAAATAGGAATAATATTAATAGTTACTTAAGAAGCAGGAAATACTTAGGATGTGGTAGATGTTGATTCTTGAAGCTCCCTGTTGAGTTGCCTTGTTTCCTTTGTAGTACTTTTGCAGTGTGCATGGTGTGTGTGTGTATACAAGTAACCCTATTAGTTGTTTTATTGTGACCGTTATGACCCATGAGTAAGAACTATTACAAGAAAACAGAGGTGTTGAACAATATGCTGTAAGCCACAACAGTAGATTGCCAAGCCAGATGGACCCAGGTATCCTTGATTCTGGAATGTGCACAGTTAGCCAATCACAGACAGTATTGGCACCTTGGTTAAATCCCAGAGAAAAAGCTTCTTTGCTGTGGAGGCTACAAGATAGCCAGGTAGCCCTGGAAAACTTGCCAAGTGAATATCCTGTGTTAAAATAGGGAGAGGCAAGTCAGTAAGGTGGAGCTCTACAGTGCTCTGAAGGAAATGGGCAAAAGCGAGAGTACCTGTCCTAGAGGGCCTTGTTGTAAGTCTTCCCTCCACCCCCACCCCAGAAGTTGTCCCTCAGCTTTTTGCTCAAGGTTAGCACTCTGCTACATGAGTCACAGCTCTACTTTTGGCTTTTTTTTGCCTTATTGGAGATAAGGAGCCTCATTGACTTTCCTGCTTAGGCTAGCTTCAAAGTGAGGTCCTCAGATCTCAGCCTCCTGATTACGATTATAGGCATGAGCCACTGGCACCCATCCTACAATACTGTTCTTAATGGCAGTAGCAGCAGTAGCAGTCAGATGGGGCCTTCATCCATGTTTTATATGATCTCATCCTAATAGATACTGTCCTCAGGCTAGAGTCTAAGGGACTGGTTGGAAAAGTTCAGGCCTGGCCACAGTGACAATTCAGTGAGTTACATTTCTTGGATTTGGATGCAGGCCATCTGCGTTACTTCTTGGGCTCCTGCTTTCAAGTGCTCTGCTCCACTATACCTGGAGTTTCTGGTAAGACACATGGGTGAATGTGGGTACTTTCTCTCAGGTGATGGCCATTTGGGGAGGAACAGAGGACAGTGGCCACCCTGGTCTCACTGTTCATTATTATTAATAGCAGAAATACCAGCTTGTGTTCAGAATTGCTTAGAAGCAGCTCTTGGTGGCTTTGCAGCTTGGCTTTCATTTCTGGCATGACAGTGCATTGGGAAGGTTCTGGATTCAGAGTCAGGCTCAGCTTTGGGCTCAGTGTCTGCCACATGCTAGCTCTTGATTCCATCCCAGATGAGTCACTGTCCATCTCTAAGCTGCCCTGCCCTGTCTCCTCCTCATATACCTTCTTCTGATGAAGAAATTCCCTTCAGATAAATAGAGAGTCCATGGAAGGAAATTGATCATGTACAGCTGGTTTCTCCACAGACAGTTGTTCAATTTTATTTCCCTTTCATTTTTCTTCCTCTTCCCAGAGATCACTGCCTCTAAGAACTTGATAGCAGATAGACTGAGATGATTACATGTAAATTGGAGCTAGCTTCTGAAACTCCAGGCGAGTTTCTGCCGACCTGGAAGAATTTTTTAGGGCCCTATGCAACTAATGTATTTTAGTCTTTATTTTTATTTTTCACCTATATTTTCCTTCTCATATTACTTCTAGATGCCTTTTATTTTCCTTTAGAACTCATGCATAATTTTGGCTGCTTTTAGGTATAATTAATAGAAGGTCCAACTCATTTCAGTGATAGGAAGATTTATTATTTCACATAATAATAACCATGGCACAGGGGTAAGTGTAGAATTCATTAATTCAATGACTCAGTACTGTCTTCTTTTTTTTTTTTTCTTTTTTGTCGGTCATGGGTCTTGAACTCTGGGCCTGGGCAATGTCCCTTAGCAACTCAGCTCAAGGCTAGCACTCTACCACTTGAGCCACAGTGCCACTTCTGGTTTTCTGGTGGTTTACTGGAGATAAGAGTTTCACAGGTTTTCCTTCCCTGGGCTGGCTTTGAACCGTGATTCTCAAATCTTAGCCTCCTGAGTAGCTAGGATTACAGGCATGAGCCACCGGCACCCAGTATGTCTTCTTATATTTATATTCCTACTATCTTTTGAATTGACCATATTGGATATATTCTCCCCAGCTAAAGTTCATCATCACAAGTTGGCTATTGCAGCACCAGCCATCCTATGTAAACACAGAAACCAACAGTTTTGAGTGATGGGACAAAATAGGATTTGTTTGTAAAGAGGAATGAGAAGTGACTGCTGAGGTGATATTAATCCTTGATAAGAAGCATGTACCTTTTCTCTTTTGCCTACAGGTTAAGAACAAATATGTTGTCATGGCATAATGTGATATACATACTGTGCCCTCAACTATTATTTCCTCATTTTACTTCCTTCTGTTCTCTACACTAGAAGGCCAAACAAGACCACTAACTATTGCCAGTACTAGGTACACCTCATTTTTACCTCCGTGTTTTAGGCAGGCTGAGCCTGTGCCTGAACCACACCCTGACCATGTGCCCTGCCCTGCAGCTGTAGCACAAGACAAAAACGGCTAGAGTCAATAGTAGAAGCAGAGCTTTCCCTTGCTCCCTCCCAATATGTATTTTAGACACAATCTTTTTATTTTTATTGTAAGATAAAACAGAAAATACAGCTGGCGCTGTTGGGTCATGCTTGTAATCCTAACTCTTCACCAAGCTGAGATCTTAGGACTGAGTTTCAAAGCTAGCCTGGGCAGAAAAGTCTGTGAGTCTCTTCTCTCCATAAAACCATCAAAAAGCCTGAAGTAAAGTTGTGGCTCAAGTGGTAGAGTGCCAGCCTTGAGCAAAAAAGCTAAAGGACAGCGCCCAGGCCTTGAGTTGAAGTCTCAGAACTGACACCCCGACTCAGGCTCCATTCAGGATCCGATCCTGCTTTCCCTTGATCTGTCAGACCTCCTCTGCCTCCTCCAGTCTGTGACATTTCCACTATCTTTTCTTTAGCATGAGCTTGACACTTTTGGAAAAGGCAGCTATTGATCTTGTGGGAAGCCTCCCAGTATGACTTGGGTGAGAGTTTTTTTTATTTTGGTTGGTCCTGGGGCTTGAACTTAGGGCCTGGTTGCTATCCTTGAGCTAGTTCTAGTCTATCATTCTACCACTTGGAGCTAAAACACCACTTCCAGTTTTCTGGTGTTCACTGGAGATAAGAATGTCACAGACTTTCCTCTCGGCTGGCTTTCGAGCAATAACCTCAGATCTGAGCCTCCTGAGTGGCTAGGGTTCCATGGGTGAGCCACTGAGACCCAGCTAGGCTGATATTAGTTTGTTTGTTTGTTTATGCTTAATTTTATGACTGAATGAGAAAACTCAGTACCTCATATCAGTTTCTGATGTCTCATTGCCTGGGTGTATCTTTGGTTCCCTACTTAAGGTGATCCTTGCCAGTTTTTTTCAGGATGAGGCCACTGTTTCTTACATGGTAATTGGCAAATAACCCAAGTCTATAGTTCAATTGCAAAGATATTTTCTTCAAAGGGTATCTCTGTGCAGGTTTAGCTTAGGAAACAGATGGGAACCAGATACTAGGGTTGAGAAGGACATGGGCCAGGTTGGTATCCCAGCAAGATCTTCTGCCTCATCTCTAAATGGCTCAGCTCGTGAAGTGCCTGTGCTTCAACCTCAACTTCTGTTTGAGAACCTAGCCTGATATTGTTGATTTGCCTATAAAGTTTTCTGCACTTGAAGTACCCTGCAAGATGGTTTCCTTCCAAACTGAGATTCATAAAGTGAGTTAGGTTTAACATAAGCAACACAAAATGGAACTGGTATCAAGAAGCATTTATTTAGTGTCTCTGTTTATCTGCTACTATGTTAAATCTAAGGAAGGTGAAAGCCATAGTCTCTGTCCACTAATCCAGCACCTTTTCTTCAAGGGGAGGACTTTGTTATCAAGACCTAATGAAAAAACATTAAAAAAAAATCCCCCTGTAGGGAGAGCTCTACCCTGAAAAAAAATTATATTCACCATTTTGCAGTCACTAACTGCTGACTTCGCTTCTGTAACTTGCTTTTGCTAAGTTAAAGTGTAAAGATAGGTCTGTGTCAACAAACTCTAAAGAATGTAACCGCCATGATAGATAACTAACTACTGACCTCGGTCCCAGACATTCCCAGAGTCCAGAACAAAGGCTAACACATATTCCGGATCCTCCTCCGGGAACTGGACCCTGAGATAACGACCATCTGGCAGGACCAGCAAACTAGGCCAACCATCCCCCTTGAGTCACCTCGCGCCAATCATTTTACAAAGTGTTACAAAATTTCTCGCGTGGCATAGTGATTTGCTGTGAATGTCTACCGGGGCCTTGCCCCTACCTTAAAATGTATAAAAAGTGCTGTAACCCTGTATTCAGGGCCTCTTGTTAACACCCCTACAACGGTGTGCATGAGGTCCGTGCTCGCGAGTTCGTTAATAAACGACTCCTTGTCGCTTGCATTATCCAAGGTCTCTGGTGGTCTACAGGGGGCTCCAAGATTCTGGGTACTACATTTGGTACATTGGCCGGGAAGCCCTCTATTGCAGATTATCCAGACACCAGCATAGTGAGTCGTATCGGGAACAAATCGATGAGTTTTGGTGGCGCCACTTTCATATTTCGGGAATTGGTGAAAGCCTGCAGGTGTGGTCTTGGGGCTGGTGGAGAGTCTTGGGGGACGCCTTATAAGACTGCCAGAGGGGCCAGTGGGGGACGTCCCCTGGAACCCTGGGTGGGGCTGTCCTCAAGATCGGGTAGAGGGGGTTCGAGTCCCCATGATTGGCCGATTCTCTCTGGTTGGAAGCCCTTCTGGGCAAACTTTCTGACCAGCAGTCTGATGTGCTAGCTGTCTGTCTTGAGTGTGCATATATGTCTTCTGTTAACTCTAATTTGAATCTTAGGCATGCAGCCCTGGGCCCGTGGAACGGATCACCCCCCCCCTCCTCCAAGAAAGCATGACCAAGTACACGTACATTACAAATCCCCATACACAGTGTGTGTGTGTGTAATTTTAATTTACTTCTTTTTCTTTCTCATCTCGGTTTTACTAATTTGGACACTCCTTGATGCAGAGATGGGGCAAGGACAAAGCAAACTTATTCCTCTCAAACTCCTGCTTGGTCATTTCAAATAGGTTAAAGAGAGGAGGTATAATTTGAGTATAATTGGAAATCTCAGAAGAATCTAAAAAGAAAAATTCTCTGGAATGAGTAGAGGGGTTTTGAGTCCCCTGGTAAGTGGTGAGATGTCACTCCATTCACTGAGACCTGATTTTGTCTTTGTAGCCACTTGTGTGTCTTGTTTATGTCACTGTGTATGTTTGTTTTATGTTTTCTGAGGTGGGGAAGTTCTGGGTGAATGTGGCAGGCTCACTCAGCAGACTCTGGATTCAGCTTGCTGAGTAGGAGCAGTACAGAGTTCTGGTATGTATAAACTGAGTCCCATTACTCTCCAACTCAGCCTTCAGTTCTTGTCTTGTCCTGTTTTAGAATTGGTACCAGTTTTAAATGTGGATCCTTGGTTTTTGTGTTTATCTGTTTTTGTTATTTATTTGAACATCTCTGGTGGAATAAAACTTCCAGCCTCCCACTGGGCTTGGTCACAAACCTGCTAAATCCCCCCGTGTCTTATAGCAGCCAAGAGGTGGGGCATGGACAAGCCTCAGGCTGCACCTTCTTCCAGTGGAGGCTGCTGGAGGAGAGGCAGTGGTGTAGATAGCAGTGAGCCTGGTCTGGAATTTCAGCTGCTCCAGACAGCTTAACAATTTGTAAAATGCTCTTGGTAAAATTGGGTAAAAAAAAATCAGGCCAGTTTAGTTTCAGTTGACCCCTTTTCCAGCCCTCCTCCAACAGAAGGATTCAAAAGACTGATTAGTGAATTGCCTTGCTAAATAAGCAAGCTCTGGGAAAATGAAGCCCAACAAAGGTACCTAGTTTAAAAGAAATAGTGTCTTAATTTTTTGTTTAAAAACTTTAGAAAGTGTACGTACAACTGATTTTGATTTATGCATGTTTTAAGATCTGTATAAGTGTTTTGTATGTGTTTGTAAACATGTTCAATGATAAGAATTGTCAGCATGCTGTAACAATTGTGTGAGTTTAAATTTAAAATGTAAAAGGTTATGAGGTTTGGACATTAACAAAATTTTAAAGAATCTTTATAGTGTTTTAAATGACTTTTTAAGGATTCTTTACCTTGAAAAATAGAAAATCTGGTATTTGAGAATGCATAAGACTGTTTATAGTGTAAGCAAGTTATCTAGCTTAACAAAAATGCATTGGCAGTTTGGGATTCAGTTCCCTTGGCTAAAATTTGGGGATAAATATTAGAAATTTAAATGTAAAGGTTAATTTAACACTGTCAAAGATGTTACCTCTTCTGTCTGTCTAAAACTGTGTATTTCATTCAAGAACCAAGAG
>NW_024872408.1:0-26297 GCF_019054845.1 Dipodomys spectabilis | reverse complement strand
CCTTTCTCTCTCTAGAGGTGGAACTTGTGCAGGCTTACTGGCAAATTCTCTTTCTTGCTTGTAATTGTGATCCTCAGATCTCAGCCTCCTGAATAGCTGAGATTACAGGGGTGAGCCACCAGCAGCTGCCCTCCACCTCTTACCTCTCACCTCGGCCCTCCTCAGTCCCAGAAGAATATGTCTCACCAGGCTCACTTTTTTTTTTTTTTTTTTTGCCGGTCATTGGGCTTGAACTCAGGGTCTGAGCATGTTCCTTAGCTTCTTTTGCTCAAGGCTAGCCACAGTGCCACTTTTGGCTTTTTCTGTTTCTGTATTACTGAGGAATGGAACCCAGAGCTTCGTGCATGCTAGGTAACCACTCTACTGCTAATCCACATTCGCAGCCCAAGGCTGATTTGTAACAGGAGTTATGAGGGTGGGATTTATTGGCTTACCACTTTCAGCACAGAAATCGCTGACTATTTCATATCTTTGCCAAGATTTTGGTCCAGTTTGTGACTCTGCAATGAGGAATGATGAATTATTGAGAGCCACCTGGCCCTAGAGGTCTAGGCTTACATACTACATAGGGATAGATAATATGGATCCAGAACCTTCAACCACTCCTACAGCCTAGGAAATCTGAGGGCTTGTCCCAGCTTGCCCAAGTTGGGTGGGATGAGCATGGGCAACCTGCTGAATGACCATCATCCATACATCATCCATCCATACACAGAGACATGGAGTGATTGCCTCCTTTTACGGGGGTGGGGAAGTTCCGTGTTTGTACTATGAGCCTAGGCCCTGTCACTGAGCTCAAGGATAGCACTCTGAAACTTAAGCCATAATCACACGCATGTTTTTTTTTTTTTTCCAGTAATCTGTTAGAAATAAGAGTGTCACTGATATTCTTGCCCTGGCTGAATTCAAAATGGCATTCTCTACATTCTCAGCTTCCTGAGGAGCTAGGATTAAAGGCAGGAGCCATTGACACCTGGTTCTTTTCTTCTTGTTGCTCTTTTTTTAATTGTGACAATCTGAAATCTTCATGGTGTCATTCCAATGGTTTGCATTCGAAGTAAACTACCCAGGCTTGAAGTTTGAATGCTAGGACTGACACCCACAAATGGAGGGAGATACTGACAAATTCATTCCTATTCATGTGAATGCTAATGGAATGCTATAAAAGTAATAGTTAAATTTGCAGTTGATTCATGATTCTATTTTAGAATGCCACACAAATATTATTGGATTTATATCTTCCATTTTAGCACCATGGTATTATTCCCCTAATGGATGGATATTAACTAATATTTAATGAATGCTTTTATAAGTATTCAACCATGATACTTCATTAAATGGTGGCATAATGTAATAACTAATAATTGGTAATTATATATATATAATTTAATATCCTCACATTCCCTCTCTCTCTCTTTATATATATATATGTATATATATATATATATATATATATATATAGACACATACACATATACACATATATCAATGTATATATTGGGCACTACTGTGGCTTGATCAAAGGTCCTCAGAATTTCCTGGCGGCTCAGTTTCCTGGAGGCTGGAGTGTTAAGACTGTGACCTCATTTATGGATTGGGTATTGTAGGCAGTGAGATGAAATCCCAGCATGGCCAAAAATTTATTCGTGGAGTAAGAAGACAATTTTGACACATTTTTTTCCTTCTCTGTGAAAGTCCTGGGTCTCAGTACGATGTATAATACATATGCAAATATAATCTAGGTGATATGATGTAATAAATAAAGTGTTATACGTGTAATAATGCTACATAACTAAGGGTAATAAACAGCATACGCAGTAAAGCCATGTATGTAAATAGCTCTCATATACGAATATTATTTTTTGCAGTGCTGAGGCTTGAATTCAGGCTCTGGGAACTGGTCTGAATTTCTTGTCTTCAAGGACGGTGAGCTTCCCCTTCACCCACAATGTCACAGACTTAACCATGTCCCAAGTTCAAATCCCAGGCCTGCTAGAAAAATGGTGCAAATTCCAAGCCAGGGCTCTATTATTATTATTATTATTATTTCCAAGCAAGGGGCTTGAATTTAGGTCTTGGCACCTCTGCCACAATTAACCCTGGGATTCTAGGACCCAAGTTCAAATATCTGGGTGGAAAAAAAAAAACAAGAAGGATAAAACTGAGAAGTTCAAGAAGGTGATATTACTTTTTTTTCCCTTTGTATTGTGAGCATCCTGGGTCTAAATGACAAGGCCCAGAAAGTGCACATGACCTTGCATTGCCAATGTTTGGCGGGCTATTAGGGAAGCCATAGCCAAAACCAGCAACTTGGGCCTAGAGGTCTAATCCTGTGACTTCCACTAATGAATGGTGGGAGGGTCTGAGAAACCCATTCTGTTGATATATCCATACAAATGGAATGTTATAAAAGTAACAATTAAATTAGTAGTGTATTGTTTTCATATTATAAAATTTTACACAATTATACTGCATTGAATAATTTTGAATTAATTCTTTATTATGTATTCAATCATGATAATTTAAAAAAGGAAGGAATAATTTATTTGCCAATACTTAGTAGTAATATGGTATATGCAATTTCATAATATAGACAATTCTCTTAGTTTATTCATATTCATATATCTATCTATCTACCAATCTACACATTTATCTGTTTATACACTTGTCACTCCTGGGGCTCAGTGGTAGAGTGCTCCCCTAGTACATACAAAGCCCTGGGTTCAATTCCTCACTACCACATGCACAGAAATATCCAGAATTTGTGCTGTTGCTCAAGCAGTGAGCACTACCTTTGAGCATAAAAGCTTAGGGACTGTGTCTAGACCCTTACACAAGACCCAAGACTGGCACCAAAAATAAAAAATAAAAGAATGTTCTGACCGCAACGATATAAGGATAATTTCTCATCACAGAGCAAGCTGGGAGTCTCATACTGACAGCTGTTATCTAACCTGACTTAGCCAGAGGTAAACTGGTGCAATCCAGCTCCATGGAATCAGATGCTGCTGGCCACTCACCCCTATCATCCAAGATAGTCCAGGGATGACATCTGACACTGGTGGGTTTAGAACCCAGCCCTGGCCGGAATTCTGCGTAACTCTGAGCTGTGGCTCAAAGTTTTAGAGCTCTAGCCTTGAGCTAAAGGTCTTAGGACAGTAGCCCCATACTTTTAGTGCAACCCCATGGCTAACTCTCCCCTAAAACAATCCCAGCCCTTTCAACCATTAGATGTGAACTTCGTGCAGTTTGTGACATTTTTCTGAAAACAATGGTGATACTGATGAAAAAACCCTAATTCTAATGACAGCTTGTGGGATACAGCTATGTGATGAGTCCTTCATGAGGTGTTGTGTGCTGAGTCCTTCACGGGGTGCATTCTTCCATCTGGTCCTTGTAAAAGCTCCACAAGTAAGATGATTGTGCACATGAGAAAGTTGAGGCTCAGATATGTCCCCATGTCAGGGCGAAAATTATGTATGTACTGAAATCTAGTGACTTGTCTCCTGCTGACAATTGGTTTGGTTTAGTTTTCTTGGTCATAAATATTGAACTCAGGGCACTGACCTTTCCTTGTTGGGTTCATGGCTAGTGCCTTATTACGTGGAGTCAAGGACCTTAGGCATCTGTAGCTGAGGTCTCTCATCCTGCCTACTCAGGAAGCTGAGATCTGACAATCTGGGTTCAAACTATCCTGGACACAAAAGGTCCCATGAGACTATTATCTTCTACTCACCATTTAGCAATTCGAAATGGAAGTCAGGTGCCACAAACTCACGCCTGTCATCCTAGCTGCTCAGGAGGCAGAGAGCTGAGGATCAGGATACAAACCAGCCTGGGCAGGAAATTCCTTGAGATGGTTATCTACAGTGAACCACCAGAAAGCCTGAAGGGGTGCTGTAGCTCAAGTGGTAGAGTGCTAGACTTGAGCTGAAGTGCTTAGAGACAGCACCCAGGTCCAGACTTCAACTCCTCCAAGTTACTAGAAAAGAAAGCAAGAAACCTGAAATGGAGTGCCGAGAATGTGTCTTAGGGGTAGAGTGCTTTGCATATATGAAACCCTGGGTTTGAATCCTCAGTACCACATCCCTAGAAAAAAAGCCTGAAGTGTCTCTGTGACTCATGTGGGAGAGTGCTATCTTCGTACAGGAGAAACTCAGGTATAGTGCTCAGGTCGTGATTTCAATCTCCATGACTGGTGTATGCGCACACGCGCGTGCGTGCACACACACACACTCACACACACACACACACACACACACACACACACACACACACACACACACACACAAAGATACCAGAAGAGAAGCTCTGACTCCAAATGGTAAAGCAAAGTGCTTCTGCTCTGAGCTCATGATTAGCACCCTGGTCCTGTGTTCAACCGTAAAACCTAGCCACCCAGGGCCCAACTAGGAGAGGTCAAAGGTTTCAATACCTGATGAGCTTCACCAGCCCTAGATGACCAGAAATGTTGTGATATTACACATGTACTTAGATTTAGCAAGCTTCTGGAAACCTAGGGATGCACCATTGCCAATAATGAATCATTTCATTAGGTTCAGCTCCCTAGTTGTCTGCCAGAAGGACTCTTGATTTAATTGTAGCAATTTGTTTCAACACAGGGACATAGTCTAACAAAGACAGGATAAGTGCAGGGAACTTGGCCTGCCAAGGGAGGTGGCACAAATAAAGGCTTCCTGTCAAAACAGAGCACTGGGAGAGAAAGAACTTGAGTTACAAAGAGGCCTTTCTCTCCTGGACTTCAGAGCCCACCCACATTCATCCTCACTAATTGCCCCCTGATGAATTGTTTGTTTCACAGCTGTACAGGAGTGAGGCTTTTTGTCTGCCTGTTCCAACAATGAGGCAGACTTCCTCCAGCAGCCTGGGGTATGGAGAAACCCTTGGCTTCACTGGGAACAGTGAGGAGAGCCTCTGAACATACACTGTCTTGAAAGCACTCTCTGTGCTATGAAATCATTCTATTCAAAGCAAATTTCCTAGCTGGGTGCCTTTCTTCATAGAGACTTTGGATGTTCACCAATAGGAATACATGCATACATACACAGACACATGGAGTTACTGGCTCTATTTTTGTGTGGCAGATCCTGAGGCTTGAACTGTTAGCTTAGACATTTTCCTTGAATTGATTTTGCTCAAGGAAGCATTTTATTCTTAAACCATGATTACCCTAGGATAGGGTGCAGCTTTTACACCCACAGATGATCCAGGGATCCTAGGGCTGGAATTCAACTCCCAGCACTGGCAAAAAAACATCAAACCAACACAAATGGAGAAGGAAAAAACCAGGAAGTTTTACACAACCATTTTACCTTTGTTTCCTTTGCACTGTGACCATCCTGGGTCTCAGTGACTCAGCTTGAAAATTGAAAATTGAACGTGACCTTGCATGGCTGAAGGCTGGTGGGCTGTCAGTGAAGCCTGAGCCCAACCCACACATCTAGGCCCTGAGTTGGATCCTGGGACTGGCACCTACACACTGCTGAAGATCCTAGGATACTCATTCCTATGTATAGGAACACTAATAGAATGTTTAAAATGTACTAATTGAATTACTAATTAGCTAGTCATTCTAGTATAAGATTGTATGCAATAAATACAGGCCATTGATTAATTTAATACTTTATTAAGTCTTCTACTGTGATTAATTGATGGAGGCATAATTTTAGACCAAATAATTGGTAGTAATAGAACATATAAAAATAAGATATAGACATCACTCTTTATATAGAGTTATACACTAGAATCTACATAAATACCTATCTGTCTCTGTATACATTTATAAATGCATGTACATATGTAAGTACACACACACACTTCAATCTACACATCTATGTGTTTATATATAGGCCACTCTTAGGGCTTGATCTCAGGTCCTCAAATTAGCCCAACAACTTCACTTGCATCAGATTGGTGGGCTAACATTGACCATTCATGAAGTGGACCTTCTAGGCCCTGAGTTCAAATCATAGAACTGCCAAAAACTGAATCCTGGTAGAAGAAGCCAAAAGTCTCACCTATTTTCCTTATTGGTGAAAATCCTGGGTCTCAGGAATGATGTATAATACATAGGCAAATCTATGTCCTATGTAATAGGATGTAAAAAATGTTATTATATGTGTAATCATACTCACTAAAATACATAATAAATAAATAAAACACAAAATAAAATGAATAAGTACACTAACTGCAATATGCAGTAAGCATGTGTATGTAAATATAAACCATGGATTTAAAATGTATATGAAAGCTAGGACTTGAATTCAGCCCCTGGGAACAGGCCTGACTTTCTTGTCTTCCAGAATGGTGAGCTTCCCCTTCCCCCACTCTGCTGCAGATTTACCCAGACCCTGAGTTCAAATCCCAGTTCTGGCAGAAAAAAATGGCATGAATTCCCAGCCAAGAGCTTCAAAAATTTTTAAATATTTTTAATGTATGAATATATGTATGTATATATGTATGTATGAACGTATGAATGTATGTATATATTTTTATTTTGTCAAGGACAGGGCTTGAACTCAGGTGTTGGCAACTCTGCCTCAGCTTCGATCACTCTAGGCTAGGGTGCAGCCACTGGACCCACAGCCGAACCTGGATCCTGGTCCCCAAAGGCTGACAGGAAAAAAAATATAAAACGACACAGGCAAAAAAACCAGCAACTTGCAGATAGCTGAAGGTTTTACATTTGTTTTCTTTTCAAGGTGACCTTCCTGGGTTTGAATGACATGGCTGAAAAGTGTTGGTAACCTGGCATTTCTGAAGGCTTGTGGGCTTCCAGGGAAGCCACAGGCCAACATGGCAACATAGGCCCTGGGTTTGAAGCCGGGTCCTGACCTCTACCAATGGAGGGAAATCCTAAGGGTCTCATTCCTATTCATAGTAATACTATTGGAAGGTTGTGAATGTCAAGGTTGAATTAATTGTTCCTGAATGATACTGCTATAAAATTAGAGTGATTTTAGGAGGCCAATGGATTTTAATGAATATTTTTGACACATTAAAAGAATACTATTAATTACATGGACACAATAATTCCAGGACAGTGATTGATTTAATTAATAATTCATTAAGGATGAAAACAATATTAATTACATAGAGGCATAATAAATACCTAAGATTTGGTAAGAATATAGCATATATCACTGAATATTGTATAGACATCTCTGGCACTCCATACAGATCTATATTTATTTGTGTACTACCATCTGCATATCAATCTGTTCTTATTTTGTCAGCTCCTGTGGCTTGATCTCAGGTGCTGGGAACTACTTGTCAGCTCAATGCCCACCAGAGTGGCATGCTGACACCCATTCATGCATTGAGCCTTGTAGGCTGTGAGTTCAGATGCCAGCACTCACAAAAATTGAATCGTGGAGTAAGAAGCCCATGGTGATGCATTTTCCTTTCTTGTGAAAGTCCTGGGTGTCAGGTGTGAAGTTTCATACATAGGCAAATCTATATCCTCTGTAATAAATGTAATAAATATTCCATGTGTAATAAGTCAATAAAATAAATTTTATATAGATGAATAAAACAAAAAATTAAATGAATAACGACACTAGGCACAATATGGAGTCAGCATATGGGGCTCGATCTCAGGGCCTGGGAACTGCCTAGGAGCTGAATTCGCTAGAGGCTGCTGCACTGAAAATCACCCATTCATGAAATTCTAGGCCCTGAGTTTAGATCGCAGCAATGCCAAAAATGTAATCTTGGAGTGAGAAGCCGAGAATGACACGTTTTCTTTCTCTTTGAAAGTGCTTGATGTCAGGTAGGATGCATAATTCTGGTGCAAATCTATATGCTATGTAATAGGATGTCATAGGTGGAATAATAAATGATGAAGAGTTGAATTAGTGTATCTTTGTAAATAAAATTAGATGCAATAATTATAGGATGTGTATTAAGTTTTATTAATATTTTATTAAGCATTAACAGAATAAAAATTACATGGAGTCATAATTAAATACATATTATTTGGTAGTGACACATGATGCATAATTTAATTATATATAGACATCTGTCTCATTCTATAAAATATGTAAATATATGTATGTATATATGTACACATATGATGATAACAGGATATTGAGTAATTGTAATTAATGCTTTATTAATTGTTCAACTGGAACACATCATTAAGTGCAGACATAATTTAATATCTAGCAATTGGCAGTAATATCTATAAGTTAATAATATAGGGATATCTCTCTTTTTGTGTACATATTTATATACAGCAATCTCTATCTATTTATACCTTGTTCACTCCTGGCGCTCGGTGGTTGAGTGCTTCCCTAGTATGCAGGAAGCCCTGGGTTCAATTCCTCATTTCCACATAAACAGAAAATCCAGAAGTTCTGATGTCATTCAATCAATTGAGTGCTATCCTGGAGCACAAATGCTTAGGGTTAGTGTCTAAGCCCTTACTCAAGGCCCAGGACTGCTTCCAAAAAAAGGTAGAATATTCTAATTGCAAGTATAGAAGGCCAGGACTTCAAATACATCACCACAGAGCAAGCTAGGAGTCTGGCGCTGACAGCTGCCACCTAACCTGACTTAGCCAGATGTAAACAGCTGCAACCCAGTTCCAAGAAAACAGACGCTGCTGGTTTACCTCCCTCATCATGGCTGCTAGGGGGCTTTAAAACCCAGCCCTGACAGGAAGTCTGTGAGACTCCTGGAAATGTGGCTCAAAGTGGTAGATCTCTAGCTTTGAACAAATGGTATTAGAACAGTATCCCCATGCATTGAGTACAAGCCCCATTGGTAATCCCCCCAAAAAAACTACCCTACTAAACCAGTAGATTTGAACTTGTATGGTTTATGAAATGTTCCTCAAAGAATGGTGATACTGGTGAAAGCACCCTAATTCTAATGACAGCTTGTTTAATAGAGCTATGTGCTGAATCCTTCATAGGGTGCAGTGTGCTGAGTCCTGCATTGGGTGCTGTGTGCTGAGTTTTTCATGTGATGCTCTGGGCTCAGTCCTTCAAAGAGTGCCATGTGCTGTGTCCTTCACAGGGTGCATTCTTTCATCTGGCCCTTGTAAGAGCTCTACAATTGAGATGATTATGCAGACAAGAATATTGAGGCTCAGATGTGTCCCCATAGCAGGGACAAAATTTTGTATTACTAAAGTGTGAGTGAGTTTTCTCCTGAGACAAATATTTCATTTTGTTTTTTTCTCAGACATGAACCTTGAAATTGTAGCCTCAGCACTGACGCTTACCTCTTGGGCTCATGGATAGCACTCCACCACGTGGAGCCAAGGACCCCCTTGCAGCAGAGTGCCACGGCCTAGGGGTGGATATCTGAGGTCTATCATCCTGCCTTCTCAGGAAGCTGAGATCTGAGGATCAGGGTTCCAAACTATTCCAAACACAAAAGGTCCCATGAGATTATATCTCCAATTCACTAAGAAAACTGAAGTGGAAGCTGGGTGCTTGTGGCTCATGCTTGTTATCCCAGCTACTCAGGAGAATGAGATCTGAAGATCATGGTTCAAAGCTAGCCTGGGCAAGAAAGTCCTTGAGACATTTAGCGCCAATGAACCACCAGAAAACCTGATGTGGCCTCTGGCTCAAATGGTAAGGCAGAAGACATTAGCTGAAGAACTCAGGGACAGCACCCAGGCCCAGACTTCAACTCCTACAACCACCACCACCAACAACAAAAAGACAGACACAAACTAAAAAACCTGATATAGAGGGCTGGGAATGTGCCTTAGGGGTAGAGTGCTTTGCATATATAAAACCCTGGGCTTGATTTCTCAGTACAACATTACCAAGAAAAAGCCTCGACTGGCTCTGTGGCTCAAGTGGGAAAGGGCTATCCTTATACAAGAGAAACTAGGTACAGTGCTCAAGTCCTGAGTTCAAGCTCCAGGACTACTGTATTCACACACACACACACACACACACACACACACACACACACACAGAGAGAGAGAGAGAGAGAGAGAGAGAGAGAGAGAGAGAGAGAGAGAAAGCAGAAGTGAGGCTGTGACACAAAATGGTAAGGCACTATTCTTCTGCTCTGATCTCATGGTCAGCCCCCAGGCTCTGTGTTCACAATCAAAGCTAGCCAACCACGGCCCAACTAGGAGTTGTCAAAGATTTCAAAACCACATGAGCTTCACCAGCCCCATATGACAGGAAATATTGTGATATCTGACATGTGCTTGGATTTCCCAAGCTTCAGGAAACCTAGGGGAGGTATCATAGGCTCATCATCATCTGCAATGAAACATATCCTTAAGTTCAGTGCCCTAGTTGTGTTCCTGAAGGACTCCTGAATTACATTTAGCACTGTATATGAACACCAGAACATAGCCTCACAAAGGCAGAATAAGTGCAGGGAACTTGGCCTGCCATGGGAGGTGGCACAGATGAAAGCTTCCTGTCAAATCAGAGCACTGAGGAGAGAGAGAGCTTGGAGTACAAAGAGGCCTTTTTCTCCTTACCTTCAGAGCCCGCCCACACTCATCCTCACTAATTGGCTTGGATGGAATTGTTTGTTATATAGCTGTACAGGAGTGAGGCCTTTAGCCTGCCTGTTTAGACAATGTGAGAGACTTCTTCCAGCAGGCCTGGGGTGCAGAGAAACCCTCAAGTTACACTGGGCCTAGTGAGGGGAACCCCAGAACATACATTGTCATGAAAGCCATCTCTGTGCTATAAAATCATTGTATTGAAAACAAATTTCCTAGCTTGGTGCCATTCACAAAAGCTACTCTGGAGATTCCCCTATAGGAATACATCCATACATACACAAAGACATGGAGATACAGGCTCTTTTGGTGGGGCAGGTTCTGGGGTTGAACTATGAGCCTAGGGGTTGTCCCTGAGCTCCTTTTGCTCCAGGGTAGCTCATTACTCTTGAATCATAATCCCACTTCTGGGTTTTTCTATGATTTCTTAGAAATAATCATGTCAAGGACTTTCCTGCCTGGGCTGGATTCAAACTGATAATCTCTACATCTCATCTGTCTGAGGAGCTGGGATTATAGTCAGCAGACACTGGCACCTGCCTTTCTTTTCTTCTTCATTTTTTAATCTGGACAATCTGACTTCTTCACAGAGTCATTCCAATAGTTTGAATTTATAAGTAAACTACCCAATGTTCTTTATAGCTGCTTTCTCTGAGAAGGATTCGCTATCCTCATCTTCCCCTCTGGTAACAGGATAGAAGCCAAAAGTGAGAAATGAGTGGAGAATGAAGGAAGGAGAATGGACAGGCAGAGTAGAAGAAGGGCCTTCAAATCTGACAGATAGAGAATCAAAAACCGACTCGCTAAGATCAGAGAGCAGGGTTTTTGTATTCTGTTCCTCCCCTCTCCCCCAATAAATTGGCTCTCTATTGTTAACCTAAAGATTGCCTGAGGCTCCCTTCACCTGAGGGTGGAAGGTTAATTAGTCATTGTTTGAAGAGGCTGATAAAAGCCTGACCCTGGTGTAACTCTAACAAATGTTTCAGATTTCCCCTCATTGCTGGTGTGCCTGGAATGAATGAAGTGGTTTTGCAGCTCACTTCCCTGTTAAGTGTGTACAATCTGCCTCCTAATCCTGAGGCCTGGGTCTCTTCACCCAGCCTGGCTTTTGAAACTGTTTCCTGTCCTTCAAAGACAGTGTTACAACGGAGTTCTTCCTGCGAACAAGGCTAAGGCTTGGATCCTGAGAATTTCATTTGAACCCAGGATGGGTAAATAATGTTTCTTTCATGCTTCTATAGCTCAAGAAGTCTAAGAACATTTAGAGTACAAGTAACTTATCACCAAGGAAAAGCCAGTAAGCTCTTGAACGTCTGACCTCTCAGCAGTGGAAGTCAGAGTGTCATAGACTTTCCCTCCCTGGTTGGCTTCACCCTTTGATCCTCAGACCTCAGCCTCCTGAGCTAGGGTGACACTCATGAGCTATTGGTTCTCTGCTAGGTTCAGAACTGTAATGACATTGACAATACAAGTCAAATGCTTATCAAAAAGGGCTTCTGGAACATATTAAGCCTTTCAACATTGGACCTTTCAGAACCATGTAGGACACAAGATTATAATGCTAGAAACTGAAAGTCTGGTCTTATGGATGAGCTAAACTTGTACCTTGAGCTCTGACTCAAATTCTTGTGTACATCAGGATTCATTTTCCAGAGAATGTTCTCCTAATTATCAGATAGGAAAAGTACTTTGATTAACCCTCATTTTTCCAGTTGTGTGTCTTGAACTCAAGCCTGCGCACTGTCCCTGAGGCCTTCAGCTCAAGGCGAACACTCTAGACTTGAGCCACAGCACCACATTGAAGGTAAGATGCTAAGAGGCTTTCCTTGCCTAGGTTGTCTTTGAACTGTGGTCTTCAGATCTCCTGCTGAGAAGCTAGTGGTCCAGTTGTGAGTCACTGGCATCTGATCGATAGTTTTTGGCAGTTCTGGGACTTTATATTAGGGCCTTGGTACTGTCTCTGAGCATCTTTTTCTCAAGGCTGGCACCCTACAACTTGAGCCAATCCACAGTTTCTGGCTTTTTCTTTGTGTGTGGCACTGAGGATTCAAACCCTGGCATTCATGCATGCTGAGCAAGTTCTCTACCACTAAGCCACATTTCTAGCCCCACCCTTACAATTTTATCCCTCAATTTGCTTCTGAGTATAAATCATTTAAAGAAATCTCTATAGGAAAGTGTCCGAAGAACCAGAAGACAAAGCTCATGCTTGGGAGAGACTCTAAACATGTGAAGACCATGACAATGCTTCCCTTTAATTATGTATCATGTTTCAACACAAAAAAGTATTAATGAAAAATGAGTCAATGTCCTATACTATTAATTTTTTGCCGTATAATTTCTTATATTGTGAAAATACTGTGCAGAGGGGTTACAATTGCATGGGCAAAATAATGAGTATATTTCTTATCAAGTATTGTAGCCTCCTCCTTTGTTTCCCCTTCCTATCCTTTCCCATAGTCTCCCCTTCCCCCCACCAAATCCTCCCTCTCCTCCAAAGTTGTAATGTTTGTTTTCAACATAACGACTTGTACATCTCATTGTTGCAGTGGGTCCACCTGTATCCTTATTTAAACGATTTCTTTTTCCTTTCCCCTCCACAAAGTACACTGACATCAAATACAGTGAAAGCAGGGGTTATACCGTGGGAAGGGACATACAAAGCAACAAAGAAATAATCTTACAAATGTGTTAGAAACAATAGCATGAAAGAAAAAAAAAACATTTGAATACATATCTTAGTGTTCATTTTCCTAACATCAACTTACCTGACCTTTTCTGCTTGACTCGGATATTTACTAATTATTGCAAATAAAGGAAACCATGGGACCTATGCTTCTTTGGGCTTAGCTTACTTCACTTAATATATTTCGTAACAAATGGGGCAATGTCATTCTTTCTGATGGAGGCATAAAATTACATTGTGCATATGTACCACATTTTATTGATCTATTCATCTACTGAGGGGCATCTGGGTTGGTTCCATATCTTAGCTATGGTAAATAATGCAGCAATAAACATAGTTGTGCTGGTAGCTTTAGTGTGGTCTTGTTTTGAACATTTGGGTAAATGCCCCAAATTGGGATTGCTGGGTCATAGGTGAGTTCTATGAGTTTTTTGAGGAAAATCCATACTGCTTTCCAAAGTGCTTGAACAAGTTCACAATCCCACCAACAATGCAGTAAGATTCCCTTCTGTCCACATCCCCTCCAGCATCTGTTGTTATGAGAGTTCTTGATTATAGCCATTCTAACTGGCGTAAGGTGGTATCTCAATATTATTTTGATTTGCATTTCTTTTATGTCTAGGGAGGTTGAGCATTTCTTAATGTGTCTATTGGACATCCTTCATTCCTCTTCAGAATAGTTTCTCTTTAAGTCTTTAGCCCACTTATTTATTGGGCAGTTGTTTTTTCAAGATTGTTGTTGGGGGATTTAAGTTTTTGAGTTCCAGGTACATTTTAGATATGAGACCCTTGTCGGTTGTATGGCTAGTGAAGATCTTCTCCCAATCCGTGGGCTTCCTATTTTTTTTTTTTAATTTAATTTTATTTGTGAACATACTGTACAGAGGAGTTACAGTTACATGGGCAGGATAATGTGTACATTTCTTACCAAGCATTGCAGCCTCCTCCTTTGTTTACCCTTCACCTCCCTTCCCAGCCTCCCCCCTCCCCCCCAATCCCAATCCTTCTCCTTCCTCCCCCGCCCAGCCCCCACCCCCCCCCCCCGCACCAACGATGTTTACAAACAAGACCACACTAAAGCTACCAGCACAACTATATTTATTGCAGCATTATTTACCATAGCTAAGATATGGAACCAACCCAGATGCCCCTCAGTAGATGAATGGATCAAGAAAATGTGGTATATATACACAATGGAATTCTATGCCTCCATCAGAAAGAATGACATTGCCCCATTTGTTAGGAAATGGAAAAACGTGGGCTTCCTATTAATCTTGCTTGCTATGTCCTTTGCCATGCAGAATCTATGCAATTTCATGGGACCCCATTTGTCCAAACTTTCTTTGATTTGTTGTGTTTCTGTGTCTTTATTAAGAAAATTTCGCCCTGTGTCAAGGAGACCTAGGGTTTCTCCTATTCCATCCTGTAATGTTTTCAGAGTGTCTGCTTTGACTCCGAGGTCTTTGATTTGTTCGGAGTTGATTCTGGTGCAGGGTGCTAAATAAGGATCTAGCTTTAGTTTTCTACAAGTAGTTAACCAATTTTGCCAGCACCATTTACTGAAGAGGATGTCTTTCTTCCATTATATTTTTTGAGCTCCATTATCAAAGATTAGATGGCTATAGGTCTGTGCATTCATTTCTGGGTTTTCAATTCTATTCTGTTGGTCTTGAGGTCTGTTCTTGTGCCAGTACCAAGCTGTTTAGATTACTATGGCTTTGTAGTAGAGTTTGAAATTTGGTATTGGTATGCCTCCAGCACTGTTCTTTCTGTTGCGAATTGTTTTTGCCATTCGGGGTCTTTAATTATTCCATATGAATTTTTGGATTGCGTCTTCTATTTTCTTGAAAAATCAGGTTGGAATATTGATAGGTATCACATTGAATTTATAGATAGCCTTGGGAAGTATTGCCATTTTCACGTTGTTGATCTTCCCAATCCAGGAGCATGGGAATTTTTGCCATTTTCTAAGTTCTGTTTTGATTTCCTTTTTCAGATTTTTAAAATTTTCATTATAGAGGTCCTTCACTTCTTTGGGTAATTCCTAAGTATTTTATTTTTTGAGTGGCTATTATGAGTGGAGTTGCTTTCCTAATTTCACCCACACTTTTCTCATTGTTGGCGTACAGAAAAGCTATTGATTTTTGAGGGTTAGTTTTGAATCAGCTTGATTAATTTGGGAGTGGGATCTGTGGGATTCTTTAAATACAAGATCATGTCATCTGCAACGAGGTAGAGTTTTACTTCTTCTTTCCTTATTTGGATCCTCTTTATGTTTGCATCTTGTCTTATTGCTGTAACTAAGCATTCTAATACTAGATTGAAGAGAAGTGGAGAGAGTGGACATCCTTGTGTCATTCCTGAGTTAAGAGAAAATGGCCTTATTTTTTCACCATTAACTATAATGCTGGCTGTAGGTTTGTCATATACAGCCTTTTTTGTATTGAGGAATGTTCCATTGATTCCTAATTTTTCCAGAACTTTCATCATAAAGCGTGCTGAATCTTGTCAAATGCTTTTTCTGCATCTACTGAGATAACCATGTGGTTCTTATCCCTGCTCCTGTTGATGTGATGAATTATACTATTTGAATTCCGTATATTAAACCAGCTTTGCATCCCTGAAATAATCCTGTTTGATCATGGTTTATGGTTTTTTGGATAAATTGTTGAATTCAATTGGCCAAAATTTTGTTGAGAAGTTTTTCATGAATGTTCATCCAAGAAATGGGTCTATGCTTCTTTTTCTTTCATGAGTCCCTGCCTTGATTTGGATGAGGGTTATGATAGCTTCATAGAATGAGTTCGGTAGTGATCTTTCTCTTTCAATTTCATTGAAGATTTGGAGGAGTATTGGTGTGAGCTCTGCTTTTAATGCCATTTAGAATTCTGCTGTTAATCCATCTGGTCCTGGGCTTTTGTTAGATGGGAGGTGTCTTATTTCTGTTTCTATTTCAATGGTTGATATGGGCCTGTTAAAATGGTTTAACTCATCTTGATTTAGTTTCGGCATTCAGTATTTGCTAGGAAAAGGTCCATTTCTGCCAAGTTCTCAAACTTATTAGCATAAGGTTTTGAGAAGTATTCCCTTATAAAGTTTTGAATTGTGGTTGTTTCTGTGGTGATGTTCCCATTCTCATCTCTGAGTTTATTTAGTTGGGTGTGTTCTCTTCTTTTTCTGATAAGATTTGCTAAGAATCTGTTAATTTTGTTAATTTTTTCGAAGAACCAACTCTGTTTTGCTGATTCTTTCTATGGTTTATTTGGATTCTAATTCATTTAGTTCTGATTTAATTTTAATTATTTCTTTCCATCAACTGGATTGCTGTTTTTCTTGCTGCTCTTTTTCAAGGAGGCTCAGATATCTCATTAAATTGTTGGTTTCAGATCTCTCCAACTTGTTGTTGTAGGAACTCAGAGTTATAAACTTGCCTCTGAGTACTGCCTTTGATGTGTCCCACATGAGGTGGTAATTTGTGTGATCATTTTTGTTGAATATCATGAACTTTTGTATTTCCTTTCTAATCTCTTCCATGACAGACTCTTGTCTCGGCAGTGTGTTGTTCAACCTCCATGTGTTACAGGACTTTCTTTGATGGCTTTTGGTGTTGAGCTCTAATTTTATTCCCTGTGGTCTGAAAGAATGCAAGGAATGACTTTAATGTTTCTGAATTTGGACAAGTTTGCTTTGTGGCCTAAAATGTGATCTATTTTGGAAAATGTTCCATGTGCTGCCGAGAAAACCGTGTATTCTGATGCTTCTGGGTGAAATATTCGGTAGATGTCTATTAAATCTACTTCATCTATGCAGGTGTTTAGATCTGTGTTTTCTCTGTTGAGTTTTTGCCAAGTTGATCTATCTAGTGTGGAAAGTGGTTGGTTAAAGTCCCCAACAATTAATGTCTTTGTATCTATGTGGGATTTGAGGGAAAATAATGTTTCTTGGATACAATTTTATGCTCTGTTATTTGGCGAATACATATTTAGAATTCTTATATCCTCCTGAAGGAGAGATCCCTTAATAAGTATGTAGCGACCTTCTTTATCTCTTCTCACTAATTTTAATTTGAGATCTATTTTATCTGATATTAGGATTGCATCTGCCAACTGTTTATGGGGACCGTTTGCTTGGTAGATTATGTTCCAGCCTTTCACAGTGAAAAGATGTTTGCTTTTTGGGGCAAAATGACTCCTGAAGGCAGCAGATAGAAGGATCTTGCTTTTTAATCGAACTATACAATCTATGTCGCTTAATTGAAAAGCTAAGTCCGTTAATGTTGAGAGATAGAACTGAGAAGTATTTGGGAGTTCCTGCTATTTTATCCACATTCTTGGGGGCTGTGGCAACTGGGTTCTTTCTATGGTTCTTGGATTCTCAGTTTGGCTGCGGTTTCTTCTCCTTTTTGTGGTCTTTTTGGTTTTCTATGTAAGACATCTCTAAGAATCATTTGTAGGGCTGGTTTGTTGGAGATAAATTGTTTCAATTTTTCTTTGCTAAGGAAAGTTTCTATTTGACCTTCGGTTATGAAGGACAATTTAGCTGGGTACAATATACATGGTTGATAGTTGTTTGTTTTACAGCATGGCATACATCATTCCAGGTTCTTTTTGCTTTAATCGTCTTTGCTGAGAAATCTGAGGTGATTCTAATTGGTTCCCCTTTAAAAGTGATTGATCTTTTCTCCTTGACAGCTTTAAGGATGTTTTCCTTGGTCTTAATTGATCCTGTGAGGCTTATCATTTGATGCTGGGTTGTCCTGTTCTGTTCTGGTATATTTGGAGTTCTAAAAGCTTCTTCTATCTGAATAGACCTACCTTTTTGCATGTTTGGGAAGTTCTCTGCTAGTATCCTGTTAAATTTCCCAGACCGTTAACTTCTGTCTCTAGGTGCTCCTCTACACCAATTATCCTCAGATTAGGCCTTCTTATGCTGTCTTCCAAGTGTTCAATAGATCTATCCTATTTCTTGGATTTGTCTTGGATGGTTGTATATTCTTTCTCTATAATATCTAGGCTGTCTTCAATCTCCAAAATTCGATCTTCTGCATGGTCTAACCTACTATCAAGACTTTCTACTTTGTTTTTTATTTCTTTTCCTTCTAGTTGGTTGGCTTTTATTGCTTCAAATTCTTTGTTGGAGCTTTGTTTTAGAACTTATATGAACTGTTTTACTTCCTTAATTTGGTTTTCAGTGTTTATTTTCAAATCACTTTGTTGCTTGGGTATGGTTTCCTTGGACTGCCATTCTTTCTGTTGGGTTCCATTCAGCATTCCCTTTATGGTCTCCCTGACTTCTTTCAACTTTCTGTTTATGGATTCCATGAATGCCTTTAGTCATCTTTGTGTATTCTCATCTTGCTCTCTCAATTCCTGTATTCCTCTTTGATTAGCTTCCTCACATTCATGCAATTCCTGTAATTCTCTTTGAGTGTTCTCAGTCCTGCCCATTTGGGATGAAAGTAACACCAGTTTTGTGCTAGAACACTATCTTAACGCAAGCATCAACCAAAGTCTGTAGTTGCACAGTCAAAAGTCTGCAGATAAAATCTAGTTCAACAGATATATCTATTCAACATCCAACAACTATGTAGAACTGCAAAGAAGAATTTGGCAAACCAGAAATTATTAGGTTTAGGGAGAGATGTGGGTATTAATAGGAATCGAGGGATGTGGACAGGCAGAGGGAAGGTTAACTTAACTAAGTCCTAATCTCAAAGCGGGACATAGGTTGGATAGAATGATAGTAGAGAAAGAAAAAACGAAGAAAGAGAAACAGAAAAAAGGAGACAAGAAAAAATAGAAAAATAAAATTTAAAAGTTAAAAAGTGAAACACTTTAAAACTTAAAAATTAGGCAAATTTAAAAACATAATATTCAGAGAAGAACATGGATAGGATAAGAGAAGGGTAGGGATAGAAAGGAGATGTGAAAAATTAAAAATAAAAATGCTTAAAATATTATATAAGTATAAAGAGGGAGTACTGCTATTAAGGAATTTAAGTCTAAGAGGTTTTGAATTGAGTAATAAATTTCTGGATTAAATGTGTACACAATGGGGACAAGTTCTAATAATTGACTATGGGTACATCTGAGGATGAGCAGAACATCAATTAAGTCATGCAAAGAAGAATAAAAGAGAAGAAAAGGTGAAAGAATGAGAAAGAAAGAAAAAAACGGATCAAAAGGTCAATAAAGCTAAACAAAAATACAATTTTACAAAAGAAAAAAAAAGAGAAAAAAAGCACACACACGTACACTCCTAAAATAAAAATTACAAGAGGAAGAAAAAAGTTAATAGAAAACAAATTTTTTAAAGTTAAAAATTAAAAAAGAGTTTTAGAAAAAAATTCTTTATAAATGGTACAAAAAAAGAGTTCTTTGAGTTTTTTGGGTGGAATGGGAAGATCCTGTATCTCCCTTGTTTCCGTAACTAGTCTCTAGTTGGAGACTCTTGTCTGCTTGTGGTGTTAAGTTTTCCTGTGGCTTGGTTGGTTTCTTAAGTCAGTTTGTTTGAGCAAGAAGAAAAATGCTCTGCTTTACCCAGGATTTTGTGATCCTCCTCCCAGGCTAGTTCAATGGGCGGGAGATCTGCTTTGAGTATCACAGAAGAGGGAGATGGCTGTTATATCTAGTTTGGAGATGCTGGGGTGAGGCTAGGTTCTGGGTAGAGTTGAGGCCTTTCAGAAAACATTAGCTTTTCCCTGAGGGGGTAGCTTCTGAGACACTCACAGAGCCCTGCCTGGAGCCATTCTCAGGGTTTATGTTTAATGAATTTCAATTGATTGTCAAGGCTGCTGTAGAGAGGGGAAGCCTCTGTCTCTGTTTACCCAGTAAAGAAAGACATTTCTGAGGTTGGCCGCCCAGGCTGGGTGACTTTTCCCTGGGTTGAGCTGAGCCTGGCAGGTCAGGTTAGGTTCCTGTGACCTGCTTAATGACTCCTTTGTATTCTTCCAAGGCCTGAGTTGGAGCTAGCTGCTTAGCCAGGCCTTTGTCATTATCAAAGATTTAGATCTTCCATAGTGGGGAGGAGGGGTGGCCTTCCCTCCTCTGCTCCCTGTGAGAATGTCAGGCTTGTACTCAAGCCGGAGTCTTGGTTCCTGGGTCGTCTCTGGTCTGTGAACTGCAGGATGATGATGTGTGCTCCTTGTCAGTTCTTGCTGGTGTTGAGTAGAATCCACTCACTGGCTGCATCTGGTACCTTTGTCCTGGACTCTCTGTGTTGCAGGTATGGCATCTATGGCCGCTGCCAAAACTGCTGCAACTGCCACTGCCACTGCCACTGTAGCCATGGCTTTTGGCAAGTGCTCAGATCTGTCTCCTTGCCTGGATTTTCCCTCTCTAGCCTAACACTCTTTACTGTGATGGCACACTTTGTGTGATTCTCTGGCTTAGGACTGTTCATTGTAGCACTAATACTGCTTTCTATGGGAGAGCTTGTTTAGCCTCCAGCTTCTCCTCCACCATCTTCCCGGAACTCAGCCCTATATTATTGTGTATAATTTTATAATAGATGTACAACATATATTAAATATTATGTGTATAATAATATTAAATAGGGGCTGGGAAGGTGGCTCACTGGTAGAGCGCTTTCCTTGCATGTATTGGGTCCTGGGTTCAATTCCTCAGCACCACATAAGCAGAAAAAAAAGCCAGAAGTGGTGCTGTGGCTCAAGTGGTAGAGCGCTAGCCTTGAGCTGAAGATCTAAGGGACTGGGCCAGGCCCAGAGTTCAGGTCCACGACTGGACTCTCCCCCCCAAAACACTAAATACAATAGACAATAAGTAAATGAATCAAGTAAAAACTAAAATAAATACAAAATCAATAATAAAAATCTTAATATGTTATAAACATACATAAGAAAATATATATCATATATTACACATATATAGAAATATTTTACCATTGCAGGGCCTTCATTCAGACCCCGGTAACCCTAACCTGAATTTCTTTTCCTCAAGGACTGTGAGTTTTGCTTTCACCCATGGTGCAAAAGAGTTATCTGGATGGTGAGATTAAATCCCAGCACTGAAGGAAATATTGGCCCCATTTCCAAGACAGTGACTTAATTCTTTTTTTTTTTTAATTTTATTTTATTTTATTTGAGAACATACTGTACAGAGGGGTTACAATTACATGGGCAGGATAATGCATACATTTCTTACCAAGCATTGCAGCCTCCTCTTTTGTTTACCCTTCACCTCCCTTCCCAGCCTCCCCCTTCCCCCCCCCGCCCAATCCTTCCTCCCCCACACACCGACATTGTAAAGCTAAATTCTTTTTAATGGAAGCAGCTATGATTATTCAGTTCCATAATGAACATTAAAATAAAATCAGTGTGGAATTTTGTACATCTATTCAGACCTCTTTCCCTTACCCCTGAACTGCTTCTCTGAGCACTACTTTTTTCATTTTTATTCTAAAAATGTTGTACACAGAGGTTACTGTTAAATGAGCAAGGTAATAATTATATTTCCTATTTAATATTATAGCCTCCTCCTTTGTGTTCCACCTACCATCCCCCCCTCCCATCTCCACATCTACTCCCCCTGCCGAGTTCAGTGACTTAATTTTTATTCTTGGCTTTGCACCGGGTTTGAATTCAAGAAGTGACAACTCTGCCCTTTCGTGCACATTGCTACAGAGTTCCTGAGACCTGAGTTCAAATCCTAGGCTAGGAAACAAAACTGGCAGAAATTCCAAACCAGGGAACTTTCTTTCTTTTTTAATTGAGTTAAATAATTAATTTTTAATTTATTCTTTATTTTGCCAACATGGGGCTTGAACTCAGGTTGTGGCAACTCTGCCTCAGCTTTGATAGCCCTAGGCTGGACTGTAGCCTCTGGACCCATAGCTGATCATGGGATCCTAGGCCCACAGGGCTTGCAGGAAGAAAAAAAATGTAGCATAGAAAAAAAAGTGGTGAGCTGCAGAGGGCTGGGGGTTTTACATTTTTTTCTTTGCACAATGCCTACCCGGGGTCTGAATGACACGGTTGCAAAGTGGACCTGACCTGCCATTGCTGAAGGCTAGTGTGGTATCAGGGAAGACATAGGCAAACCTTTCAACATAGGTCCCGGGTTCAAATCCCGGTCCTGACACCTACCAATGGCAGATCAGAAGAGACTCGTTCCTATGCATAGGAATACCAATTGAAAGAGTAGTTCATGCTTTGGTCTAGTCTAAAATTGGATGCAATAATCCTAGGAAGCTGATTGATCCTAATTAATAGTTTATTATGCATAAAAAGAATAATATTCCTTCAATGGTGGTATAATACATGCCTAAGAGTTTGTAGGAACGTACTAGGTGTCATTCAATCATAGATAGATGGCTCGGGTGTTCTTTACCAATATATATTTATTTGTATAGCACCGTCTGCCTATCCATGTATCACTGTTTTGGCCAAACCTAGGGCAGGATCTCAGTACCTGGGAATCAGCTGACAGCTTCATTGGCTAGAGGCTGCCATGCTCACACTCATCCATTCATGAATTGGGCCTGCTAGACCCTGAGTTCAGATCCTAGCACTGCTAAAAATTTAATCTTGGAGTAAGAAGCCGAGTGTGATACATGATTTCCTTTTCTGGGAAAGTCCTGGGTGTCAGATATGATGGAGAACACATCTACAAATCTAGATGCTATGTGACAGGATGTAAATAATGTAATAAATGGTAGCGGTGTCATCCGAGTCAATAAAATAATTGGTAAATAAATGAATAAAACAAGACATAAAATGAATAACCACACCAAACACAATATGGACTTAATATCTGTATGGAAATATAAATTCTATCTTTAAAATGGATATAAGGAGTATGTTTTCCAGGTCTGAGGCTTGAATTCAGGCCTATGGAACAGGCCTGACTTTCTTGTCTTCAAGCATAGTCAGATTCCCTTCCCTCACAGTGCTGCATATTTACCCAGACCTTGAGTACAAATCCTTGGCCTGGCAGAAAAATTGGCACGAATTGCGAACCAGGGAGCTAAATATTTTTTTTAATTGTGGGCATTTAAGGAAGCCATAGTGCCACACTGCAACATAGGCCTACAGTTCGAATCCCAGTCATGCCACTTCTGGATGGTGGGAGATACTAAAAGACTCGCTCCCATTCACAGGAATAACGATGGAATGTTATCAATGTCATGGTTGAATAAGTTGCTCATGAATGATACTTGAATAAAATTAGACTTTATGATTTCAGTCAGCTGATTGATTTTATTTAATTATCTTATGAAGCATTAAAAGAATACTATTTCTCAAAAGGACACAATAATTTCAGGACACTGATTTACTTAATAGTTTATTAAGGATGAAAATAATATCATTAATAACATGGAGGCATAATAAATACCCAAGAATTGGTAGGAAGGTAGTCGTTATACTGAATAATGAATAGACATCTCTGACACTCTATAAAGATATACATTTATTAGCATACTACCATCTGTGTGTCACTCTGTTCTTATTTTTTCAAAACCTGTGGCTCAAGTTAAGGTCCTAGGAACTGCCTGTCATTTCAATTTGCCCCAGGATGATGTGTTGACACTCACCCATTAATGAATTGGGCCTTCTAGGCCGTGAGTTCAGATGCCATAACTCCCACAAAATGAATCGTGGAGGAAGAAGCTGATGGTGACACATGTTTTCCTTTCCTTTGAAAGTCTTGGGTGTCAGGTATAATTGTAATACATATGCAGACTTATATCCTATGTAATCAATGTAATCAATGTTCTATGTGCTATAATAATCAATAAAATAAGCAGTCACTACATGAATGAAACAAAACATAAAATGAATAACTACACTGAAAGTAATATGGAGTCAACATATGTATGTAAATATAAATCAAATATTTAAAATGTACATGAATAGGATGTTTTCTAGAGCTGGGGATACATTTCAGACCTGAGGTGTACACATGAATTTCATGACTTCAAGGAGACCAGCTTCCCCATTCCACACAGTGCAACAGAGTTACCCAGACTCAGAGTTCCAATCTCAGTCCTGGCAGAAAAAAATGGCACCTTTATACTATGGGAGGCCCAATTCTTAGGTATTTCATTATGACTCCATTTAATGAATGTGATTGTTTAAATGCTTCATAAAGTAATAAAATGATCAGTGTTCCATAATAAAATTGTGTATAATTTTATCCTAGAATCATTCAAGAACTGCCCATTCAGTCGTAACATATATCACATTCCATTGGTATTCGTATAGATAGGAATGAATTTCTAAGGCTCTCCTGACATTTGGAGGTGGCAGGTCCAGGATTCAAACTGTGGGCTCCAGCTCCCACCACTTAAACCCGAGGATAGGGAACTCACTGGTCTGTCCAAGAACAGCAAGATCAATGATTAAGCAGTAACCAGTGGCTCTCAGCAGTTCTCCTTGATATTTACAAGTTTGTGATAGGAGGATCATGGTCAAATTCACCCTAGGCAGGAAAGTCCTTGAGACCCCGGTCCAAATTCAGTGTCAACAAAGCCAGAAGTAGAGCTGTGTGGCTCCAGCGGTAGAGGGCTAGCCTTGAGCAAAAGCAGCTCAAAGAATTTGCCCAGATCCTGAGTTCAAGGTCCGGGACTGGCAACAAACAGACATACACAACAATCTGTGCAACCATCCGGCTAAACAGGTCACCCTCTTGTACCCAACTGAATTGGACAGAGTTCCCTGGGAAAGGGGTTCCGCCCATCTTGATTCCGCCCATACTGCCTGCATCACAGAATTCTGGCCACACCCCCATTTTTTCATGGTTCTTTCTGACCAATGCGATACAAGAATTGTAGCCACGCCCACATTCCATGCTGCCCAGCACCAGGATTCCCTTAGTTGGTTGACACTACCACCAGCAGTTGAGGAAGGAAGAGGTGGCTGAGTGGTGAGCAGGAGACTCGAGGAGACTTTGGAGTAGAATAGGAAATTGACATCCTAGTCAGTGAGTGGGAGAATAGAGGATTTCCCAGAGCCTGGTAATGTGGCCAGCCCATCTTTCCCATCCCAGTGCTCAGATGTCTGAAATAACAAGACTCCATGAGAGAGCTGTGGACAAGAATCTACTGCCAGAACACCGGCAAAAGAATCCTCCCATCAGACCTGCAACATTCAAGAAAACAAAGAACACAAAAAAGAGAGGGATCCCCAAGACACCACTGGGGAGCGTGATTCAACGGAGCGTCTGGCCAAAGCTGATGCTGATTGTGGGCCTCCCTTGCCTTTGGACACAGTCACAGTCACCAGGTTCAGAGTGTCAATGTTCCCAATACCACCAAGGATCTGCAGAGGTGCTAGCGACATGTGATGCCCACCCTGGATTGCAGCAAAAGAAAACAGGCACTCTGTGCCAAGATACAACCACTGAAGCAGGAGACAGACCTGCCGGATTGACAAGAGAAAGAGAGAGAAGATAGCTCAGGTGCACGAAGCACCAAAAACAGAGCTAGAGATCCACAAACCACCCATAGAAAGCTTGGTTTCAGCAGAAAGCGGTTTACAATCTGCACCTGCCCAAGTCAAGCAGACAGCCAATGGCAGAGAAATAGAGCAAGGAGTTCTCACCAGCCACCTGTAGGTCACAAAGTGGCTCATGGTGGAGCTGGAGATGGCGGCTTCTGTGGTCACTACTGCACAGAAGGAGATAGAAATGTTCTTCAAACAGCTGAAAGATGTGACACTTCAGCTCGAGGAAAAGACCAGAAGTTTCGATGACCTGTAGCAAGTGAACAGAAAATTTCAAAAGAAGCTGGAAGTGCTCTGGACACAGAAGAGAAACAGGAAGAACAGAATCTGCAAGTTCCAACAAGTGCTGGTGAGGTGTGGGTACTGAAGAGACTATTGGACAACCTGAGCTGGATGGTGAACTAAACAAATCTGGAGAGAGAGACAAGTTCACGGAAGACTTGAGCATTGACAGGTCTGCATGGAAGGCGGAGGTTCCTTGGCTCACCGACCAGGTGAACCAACTGACAGAGGAGAAGGAGCGAAGGATGAGGCAGGTGCTGGACCTAGAGAATGAGCTGGGGGAAATGAGGAGGAAGCTGGCAGAGCCATCTCAGGCTGAGCGGCAGTTGCAGGTCCAGGAATACCATAGACAGATGGAA
>NW_024872407.1:0-26197 GCF_019054845.1 Dipodomys spectabilis | reverse complement strand
CACAACACGTACCCAAGATATCCAAACAATTCTAACAGACTATTTTCAAAAGCTATACTCTCTAAAGGAAGAAAATCTGGCAGAAATGGATGCATTTTTAGAGAAATACAAGTTTCCCAAACTGAGCAAAGAAGAAGTTAACCAATTAAGTAAGCCAATATCCTATAATGAGATGCAGGAAGCTATCAAAAGTCTTCCAACAAAAAAAAGCCCAGGACCAGATGGATTCACAGCAGAATTCTATAAGACCTTCAAACAAGAACTAATACCCATACTCCTCAAGCTCTTCAGAGAAACAGAGAAGGAGGGAGCTATCCCAAACGCATTCTACGAAGCCAATATCACACTCATCCCCAAACCAGGCAAAGACCCAACCAAAAAGGAGAATTACAGGTCAATTTCCTTGATGAACACAGATGCAAAGATCCTTAACAAGATTCTAGCTAACAGAATCCAGAAACACATAAAAAAATAATACACTATGATCAGGTAGGCTTCATCCCAGAGACACAGTGATGGTTTAACATACGTAAGTCAATAAATGTAATCCAACATATCAACAGAGCCAAGGTCAAGAATCACATGATTATCACCACAGATGCAGAAAAGGCCTTTGATAAAATTCAACATTCATTCATGCTAAAAGCTCTGGAGAAAATAGGAATAGAAGAAACATTTCTAACAACAATAAAAGCCATTTATGACAGACCAATAGCCAATATTACACTTAATGGGGAAAAGCTACAACCAATCCTCCTAAAATCAGGAACAAGGCAAGGATGCCCATTGTCTCCACTCCTCTTCAACATAGTCCTAGAACTCTTAGCCAGGGCAGTAAGGCAAGAAAAAGACATTAAAGGGATCCGCATAGGGAAAGAAGAAGTTAAACTATCCCTTTTTGCAGACGACATGATACTATACCTCCACGATCCCAAAACTCCATCCCCAAACTTTTAGAAATCATAAGTCACTTCGGCAAAATAGCAGGATACAAAATAAACCCACAAAAATCAGTTGCCTTCCTACACTGATAACGTACAGGAAGAGAGGGAAATAAAGGGAGCAACCCCATTCACAATAACCTCCCAAAAAATAAAATATTTAGGAATTAACCTAACCAAAGATGTAAAAGAACTATTTAATGAGAACAATAAAAAGTTAAAGAAAGAAATTGCAGAAGACACTAGGAAATGGAAAGACCTCCCATGCTCCTGGATAGGCTGACTTAATATAGTGAAGATGGTAATACTTCCAAAACTAATATACAAATTCAATGCAATTCCTATTAAAATCCCAATGACGTACATCACTGAAATACAGAAAACAGTCCAAAAATTTATATGGAACAACAAAAGACCTAGAATAGCCAAAACAATTCTAGGGGATAAAGACAATATGGGAGGGCTATCCATGCCGAACTTCAAACTCTACTACAGAGCTATAATAACAAAGACAGCATGGTACTGGCACAAAAACAGACCCGAAGACCAATGGAACAGAATAGAAGATCCAGAAATAAATCCACAGGCCTACAGCCAGCTGATATTCGACAAAGGAGCCAAAGACATACAATGGAAGAAACACAGCCTCTTCAACCGCTGGTGCTGGGAAAACTGGGCAGCCACATGCAGAAAACTAAAAGTGGACCCGAGCCTATCACCATGCACCAACATCAACTCTAAATGGATTAAAGACCTTAACATTAAACCTGAATCTCTGAAACTACTGCAGGACAGAGTAGGAGAGACACTTGAACTAATAGGCACAGGAAGGAACTTCCTGAACAGAGTCCCAGGATCACAACAAGTTGGAGAGAGACTCGACAAATGGGACTACCTTAAAATAAAAAGCTTCTGCACAGCTAAATCTATCGCAACTAAGCTAGAAAGACAACCAATGAATTGGGAAAAAATATTAACCAGCAATATGTCAGACAAGGGGTTAACTTCCTGTATATACAGGGAACTCAAGAAACTAATCCCTCCCAAACCTAACAAACCAATTACTAAATGGGCAAGGGAACTAAAGAGGGACTTCTCAAATGAAGAAATAAAAATGGCAAAGAAACACATGAGGAAATGTTCATCATCCCTGGTGGTGAAGGAAATGCAAATAAAGACAACCCTGAGATACCACCTTACCCCAGTCAGAATGTCCCACATCCACAAATCAGCCAACGACAAATGCTGGAGGGGATGTGGAGAAAGAGGAACCCTATTACACTGCTGGTGGGAATGTACACTTATACAACCACTTTAGAAAGCAGTCTGGAGGGTCCTTAGAAAGCTAAAGATTGACCTCCCTTACGACCCAGTCATACCACTTCTAGGCATCTACCCTGAACAACAGGAACCAATATACAAGGCCATGTGCACCTCCATGTTTATTGCAGCACTGTTCGCAATAGCTAGGATATGGAAACAACCTAGATGCCCCACCACAGATGAATGGATCCGAAATTGTGGTATCTATACACAATGGAATATTATGCAGCCATTAGAAATGACAAAATAATGGCATTTGCAGGGAAATGGATGGAGCTAGAAGGAATCATGTTGAGCGAGGTAAGCCAAGAACGAAGAGACAAACGGTACATGGTCTCCCTGATAAGTGGATGCTAAATCCAAAATGTTAGGTGATACGACAAAACTAACAGGACTTAAGAAACAAAGAACTCCCACTCATCTGGTTGAACCACTACTAAATATCCCCATGCTGCTGATCACAAATATGTTATATAACATGTGAACACTGTTATATATTACAGACTGTGATAGACAATTTGCTCCAGGAAAGTTAGAATGAACTTGTGACTTTGAAATTATGTAATCACTTAATCACAATCAAAAAAAAAAAAAGAACCTCGGGGAAGGGAGGGAGGGAGGGGATGGTAGGGGGAAAACAATGGAGAGGGTAACAATGTTCAAGAGGAAGTGTACTCATTACCTCACTCATGTAACTGTAACCCTCTGTATAGTATCTTTACAATAAAAAAATATTGCAAGAATTATATAAAATATTCTTTTATACTCTTCATCTGGATTCCCTAAATATCAACTTTTTAATATATTTGCTTTATCATTCTCTCCTTTTCTACATACATACTTTTCTCTTTGTCATTTGAAAGTACGATGTGTATGTGTTCCTTCATCTCTAAATACTTTATTTATTCGTCAAAAACCAGGACACAATTGTTAACATTAATATAGCACTGTTACCTAATTTTTTAAATTATACAATTTGCATTCAAATTTCATGAAGTTCTCTACCTTCTTTAATCAGGAATAGAGTGTAGACTAGTTCTTTTTGTAGCACACACCATGGTTTGTGTTTGTCTGATTTTTTTTTCCTGGAGGAACACTGCCATTTATATTTGGTAGGAGCACCAGAAGTGGTGTCCTGTCAATGAGTCATGTGACAAATATGTAGGGAAATATCACTTTTTTTTTCTTGTCTTGGGCCTTGAAATTGTTCTGGGCACAGCTGTTCCTGAGCTTTTCTGCCCAAGGCTAGTGCTGTACTACATTGAGCAACAGCACCACCTCTGGTTTTCTGGTGGTTAATTGGAAATAAGTGTCTCATGGACTTTCCTGAGCAGGCTGATTTTGAACTGCAAGTCTCAGATCTCAGCCTCCTGAGTAGCTAGGATTACAGGTGTAAGCCACTGGCACCCAGCTCAGGATCCTTGATCTATTTGTTATTTTTCTGCCTTTTGTGTTTGAGTTTGTCAAATATTAAACTTCGTGAGTTCAAGATTATCTAATTTTTATCAGGTTTTAAAATACAGAAGACCTGGTATGGTGGTTTACACCTGTTGTCCTAGTAATTATGAGGCTGAAGCAAGATAATTTCAAGTTCATATCCTGGGTTAGATTAGGAAGACCACGTTTCAAAAAAAGTAAACCCAAAAGAACAACAAAAATTTTTTAAAAAAGGAAAGGGGAAAAGGTATATGGAATAGATACTGTTTTCAAGCATTACAGAACACAGGGTGTTTTTAGGCTTGGTTTCTATCATTAATGTATTTGAGAAGACTTTGGTGTTTTGTTGTTATCTGATCTAGATTTCTATAAATGTAGGATTGATTTTTCCTGATGTAACTTTCCATATATGTATTTGCTGTTCAAGTTTTGGGTAGAATTTTTTTTTAAGATTTCTGTTTTACAAAAGACCTAGAATAGCCAAAGCAATTACAGGTAAAAGAAACAACACAGGACAGATCACGATACCAGATTTCATGCTCTACTACAGAGCCATAATAACAAAGACAGCTTAGTACTGGCAAAGTAACAGACCCGAAGACCAATGGAACAGATTAGAAAATTAAAATTACATACCTACAGTCAGCTGATATCTGACAAAGGAGCCAAAGATATACTGTGGAAAACTATTGGTGCTAGGAAAACTGGGTGGACACATACAGAAAACTAAAAGTAGACCCTAACCTGTCTCCCTGCACTAACATCAACTCAAAATGGACTGTAGGACAGAGTAAGAGAGGCAATTGTACTTGCAGGCACAGGCAGGAACTTCCTGAACAGATTCTCAGGATCACAACAAATTGGAGAGATACTTGACAAATGGGACTACCTTAAAATAAAAAGTTTCTGCATAGATAAAGAAATAGCAACCAAACTAGAAAGACAGCCAACTAATTGGGAAAAAATTATTTACCAGCAATATATCAGAGAAAGTATTCATTATATACAGGGAACTTAAGAAACTATCCCCTCCCAAATCTAACCAATGATTAAATGGGAAAGCAGCTAAAGAGAGACTTCTCAGAAGAGATAAAAATGGCAAAGAAACAAATGAGGAAATGTTCACCACCTTACCCCAATTAGAATGGCCTACATCCTAAATTCAGCCAACAACAAATGCTGGCGGGGATATGGAGAAAGAAGAACCCTACTGCATTACTGGTGGGAATGTACACTAATACAACCACTTTGGAAAGCAGTCTGGAGGGTCCTTAGAAAGCTAAATATAGACCTCCCATATGACCCAGCCATACCACTCCTAAGCATCTACCCTGAGCAACAAGAACCAGGATACTTGCTCCTCCATGTTTATTGCAGCACTGTTCACAATAGCCAAGATATGGAAACAACTCAGATGCCCCACTACAGGTGAATGGATCAAAAAATTGTAGTACCTATATAAAATGAAATATGCAGCCATTAGAAAGGACAAAATAATGGCATTCACAGGGAAATGGATAGAATTAGAACAAATAATTTCGAACAGGGTAAGCCAAGATCAAAGATATATGGATATTATCCCTGATATATGGATGTTAAATCCAAAATGCAAGGATATAACAAAATAAACAGGACTCAAGAAACAAAGGACCTCTACTTAATTTGTCATATCATTTCTAAATGACTCCATGTTCTTGATCATATATATATTATATATATATGCCATATATATGTGCACATCTGAGGGAAGCTACGAGGAGGACACAGAATCAGAGGGTAACGGGAATATACACGATAGCGGGCCCATCAGCTACACCTGACATTGATGAAAATGAACTAAGCAACTCAAGGGCAGCAATGGGAAGGAGGGAATGAGAGGGAAAGAGGGACTAGCTTACACTAAACAAAAGGAAAGAAAGGTACATATCACCCGATTTGGAAGAAATGGTTGTATTGTCAAAGCTTATAGAATTCACAAACTTTTTAGACCATGATAATGACAATTTTGCATTGTGAAGGTTAAAATGTGTATATGATTTTAACTAAATATTATTATTCCACAATAGTGTGAAATTTGTGAATTTTATTTAATCACTTAATCTCAATTAAAACTATTTAAAAAAATTATTACCCTTTGGACTATATTCTAGCAATTCATAATGTGATATGATTTTTTTCTGTATTTCTATATCTAGTCCAATTTCCATAAGGGATTTTGATATGTTAAAAATAATTTCTTTTTTCTCAAAATTATATTAAATGCTAATAAAGAAAACTGGAAAAGAATAGAATTTAAAATCAGAAAAAAATATTTCTGTTTTAAAATTGGTTTGGATTTGTCAGAGGGTAGAAAAGCCAATGTAGAGAATTTATTTAGAATAGTGTTTTATATGAAAAACAAAATTAATCATCAGTACTTTGGCATTTCTTTTCAAGAAAAGAAAACTTGTAAATGGGATCTTTTTTTTTTTTTTTTTCTATTGTGGAAAGCATGGCTTTTCTTAGCCATGAGAAAATGGTAGTATAATGTTACTGGTGCAAGTATTGAAGCTATTAATGCTCTGAATTTCTTGATTTCATGATCCCTTTTTGTTTTGGTCAGTCATGGGGCTTGAACTCAGGGTTTGGGCCCTCTCTGTGAGCTTCTTTGTTCAAGGCTAGTGCTCTACCATTTTGAGCCACAGCCTACTTCCAGTTTTCTGGTGGTTCATTGGAGATAGTGTCTCATAGACTTTCCTCTCTGGGCTGGCTTTGAACTGTGCTCCTCAGATCTCAGCCTCCTGTGTAGCTAGGATTACAGGTGTGAGCCACTGGTGCCTGGGCAGGATCTCTTTTAAATAAATAATTTGATTTTATGGCAAATGTTTTGAAAAGCTTTTACAAATAAAAAAAGTCAATAAACAAGGGTTAAAATGATTAAAAAGATGTAGTCCTTTAGAACTACATCTTAGGAAATTATACTCTAGTAGAAAAAAGTAGGTTCTCAGAAAGCAGGACTATGGGCAGAAGGGAAAGTGGGCAGGTGATTGAGGGTGTAGCACACCATCCAGGAGACTGGATGTGGCCAAACACAGGTAGAGGCTTGGGTTCTCTTATCTTATTGCATTGTCACCTTTTCCTAGACCAGTGGACAGGTTTGATCGAGACAGGCCACTGAGAGGACGTGGAGGCCCAAGAGGGGTCATGTGAAGCAGAGGCAGAGGTGGTCCTGGGAACAGAGTTTTTGATGCATTTGACCAGAGAGGGAAATGAGATTTTGAAATATACAGTGGGAATGATAAAATGTAAGTCACTTTATAAATGCTATTTTCCACATAAGTTTCAGTAATATATGAATCTGTTAATTATGTATTAGTATTTAACCAACTTCATATCAGTATGGTATTACTCTGTGAAAGGATGATCCTGGGACAACTTTTATGGTCCACTTTTTCTGATGTAGAAATTGACTAGAGCATCAATTGTAGGTTAAAGGAATACTCTTCATTTCTCTAGAGCTATTAGAATTGAAGACAGCATGTGTGGATATGGATCTGTTACCTGGGGATTAGGTAAAGGCTCTAGGTAAGGAGTGAATTTGTGTCCTCTGAAAGCCTATGAGGAAGTGGAAATCTATGTACTTTTATTTGCTTATATTGAGAATTGTGATAGTTGAATTATGCTTTATGATTATATATCCCTAAGCAGAGGCTGATTTGGAGCTTTGATTTACTGAGATAATTTTTTTTGGTATAAGTACCTAGGTGAAAACTTTTTGTTGTTGTTGGTGGTGGTGGTGGTGCTGGTGGTGGTCATGGGACTTTGAACTTCGGGCCTGGGTGCTATCCCTCAGCTCTTCAGTTGAAGGCTAGCTCTCTACCACTTGAGCCACAGCACCACTTCCAGTTTTTAGTGGTTTACTGGAGATAAGAGTCTCATGGACATTCCTGCCCGGGCTCTCTTTGAACGACAATCCTCAGATCTCAGCCTCCTGAGAAGCTAGGATTACAGGCCTGAGCCACGAGTGCCCAGCTTCTAGGTAATAACTTTTTAAAACAAGTTTGTTCTGTTGCATTTAGATTTGAAACTGCTTTTAAAGATCTTTTTAATTTTATATTAGCTAAATGATTTGTGACAGATGTCTACATACTTGCTGATGCCCTAACAAGTATATGGCATAGCATATTTATGTATGTCTGAAGAAGCTTTCTAAATACCCACATATTATATACTTTTCTGAGACTTTTCAGAGTTTTTTTAGCTTCTTGGTATTGCATCTTACTTTATAGTCATTTGTAGATGTGGGTTGCAGCTGCAAGAGAAGTTTCTCTGTATTTTGCTCCTGTTAGACATTTCTCTATGACTTCATGATACTTTAGATCTTTGCCTAGATCTAGATTCTGCTAGAGTAGGTATGTGTTTGGTTTTACAGTAATGTTGGCCTTCATGGTGTCTGCTGAGCAAGTGAAAGGATATACTGTAGGGCAAGGCATGGTGTAGAGCAAGAAAATGTGTAAGACCACCTTTCAATAAATTAGAAAACTTGATGAATCTCTACTTCCATTTTTCTTCTTTTATAGAATCTAAGCTTTTTATGCAATCTTGTTTTTATTTGTTGTTAGTATTATTCTGGAGAAAGTTCCAGGGTGACCTGGAGTTCTCTGTGTCCTAGGCTGGCCTCTAACTTGTGAGCCTGCTACAGCCACCTCCCGAATGCTAGTGTTCCACTATGTTCCACTATGCCAGACAGAACTTTTTTCCTTGAGTATTTGTTCTAAAAGACAAATGTATAAAACAATAATGCCAAAAGTAAAATTAGGTTTACTACCATTCTCTTCTATGGGACCTGAACAGAAACTTTTTGAGTGGTTGCTCAATCTGGAATTCCATAGTTTCAATGATCTTTTGTTTTACTTCAATTATATGCCTGTATGTATTTATGTATATATATATATATATACACATACATATATATACATATATATACACATAATATCTATACGTGTGTATGTAGAGGTGGCTGTGCCACTTGTGAGGATTCCAAGAGTGGTGTTAGAAAGACATGTCTTGTGGCATTCATTTTGGGTTTGTTTGTGACAGGAATTTAGGTGATGATAGTTTATAAATAAGTCTTAGAGTAAGATACTTTAGTGTGTGCAGGATCTGGGGCTTGAACTTAGGGCCTGGGTACTGACCCTGAGTTTTTGTGCCTAAGGCTAGCACTCTACTTGAGCCATGTATGTCTCACTTCTGGCTTTTTGGAGATAAGAGTCTCACTGATTTTCCTGCCCAGCCTGGCTTTGAACCACAATCCTCAGATCTCAGCCTCCTAAGTAGCTAAGATTACAGGTATAAGCCATCAACATCAGGTAAGACTCACTTTTTGTGGTTGTGGTTGTAGTTGTGGTTGTTGTTTAATTGTTTCTGTAGTTTTCAGAGCTGAGGTCTGAACTTAAATTCTTGCACTTGCCAGGCAAGTTTACTTTCATTGAGCTAAGTTCCCAGCCCCTCCTGTTTTTTATTAATCAGCTGATGTGCAGTAAGTGCTGTCATGTGAACTTTGGATCTGTGAGGAAGTGAAGGAGAAGTGATGTGCAGTGCATCCCTTGCTCATGCCGAACACACTGGCAGCAGTGACTAGAATGAAGGACAGACTCACGTGACTGAGTAGTTCTGACAGTTTTGAGTTTCCTTGGTATGGAGTGTCATCAATATCATTTAAAACATCGTATTTTGATAAAAGCATAATAGACAATCACACATGAGTTTTCAATAATACTGCCTTAGAGTTTATACTGTTGAGAGCAGGTAATTGTATGTTATCAGGTAACAGTTGATGAAACTCCATCCACTGTTAGAGATTTGTGCTCAGTGTGAAGGCTGACTACATTTGAGGTGGGTCCTAAAAGCTTTGAAATGTTCAACAGCATTTTTGGAGCATAGTCACACACACAAATAGGCATGCTTTTCTCTAGGATAACAAGTCAAAGTATAGACAGAGTCTCTAGGGCTGTTTCTTGTAATGAACTTAGCATTGTCAGTTTGCTTTCAGCAGAACATTATTTGTCAAAACAAGTTGTTGCTCATCTTGAAATAAGCTTTGTAGATTTGATCACATGGTTCAATAAGCTGGGACTACAACATGAATTTTGAATTTATTCATAAAATAATTTGGGTCAACACAAAGGGTAGATCTGTGATTTTTTCCCCTCTGTAAAATCAGTTCACTGCCCAAGTTTAACAAATGATGATTTTTATAGTCTCAGGTGTTTATATTTCCCTTTTTCTTTTTCCCCACATCTTTTTAGTCATTAATTGCCAAACAGTACAAACTGTAAGCCTATAGGGTTTTATTGTGTGTGTGTGCCGGTCCTGGAGCTTGGGCTCTGGGCATGGGCTCTGTGCCCTGAGCATTTGTACTTAAGGTTCGTGCTATTCTGTTTGAAGCAAGCCACAGCTCCACTTACAGCTTTTTTTGGTAGTTTGAGATGAGGCTCATGGACTTTCCTTTTTAGGCTGGCTTTGAACCACAGCACACAATCTCAGCCTCCTTAGTAGTTAGGGTTGTAGTCACAAGCCATTGACGACTCATTTTGTGTTTTAATCTTGGTTTGTTTCATGGCAAGAGAACAAAAAAAATATTGAAATAACTTAGCATTGCCATTCTGCTAGATTTGGGACTACTGGGTGCTTAAAAATGAAGTGACCCACTGGGGTTTGGATGATGGGTAGATGTGAGCATTTATAAAGGGGCCTCAACTAGGTGTGTGTCCTTCTATACATTGAATACATTTGATTTAGGATCTTGTTTAAAGCCAGGCACCAATGGCACATGCCTGTAACCCTAGCTACTCAAGAGGCTGAGAGCTGAGGATCATGGTTGAAAGCCAGCCCTGTTATGAAAGTTTGTGAGATCCTTATCTCTAACCACCAAAACGCTGGAAGTGGAGCTGTATCTAAAGTGGTAGAATCCTAGCCTTGGGCAAAGTACCTCAGGGGAAGTAGCTAGGCCCTGAGTTCAGGCCCAGGACCCACAAACAAAAAAGAAAAGAAAAACATCTTGTTCATTAAGTAAAAGTTTTTAAGAGCACAGATCTGTAGCCAAATTATATTTGACAAAGGAGCCAAAAGACACACACTGGAGAAAAAACTCTCCAACAAATGGTGTTAGGAAAATGGGTCATCCTCTTAGGATACTGAAAATGGGCCTTTTGTCACCTTCTAAGAACAAAATCAAAAAACTCCAAGAGGAACAGAGAGCTCAAAATGAGAACTGAAGTTTTAAATCTACTACAGAAAAATATAAGAAAACTTCTGAAACTTAAAGATACAAGCAATTATTTTTTGAATACGACTCCGGAGAATGGGAACAAACATGGGCAAATGGGATAGTATCCAATTAAGAGTTTTTTTTCACAGCAAAAGAAGCGACCAGAATCAAGAGACAACCCAAAAAATATTTGCCAGCTATTCAACAAATAAAGGATTGATATCCATACTATACAGAAGACCGAAATTAGACATCAAAAAACCCACAAATAATGCAATTAGATAGTTTTCAGAAGAAGAAAGAAATGGCTAATAAAGTCATCAGGAAATGTTCAACAGCCTTAGCTATAATAAAGAACATGCAAATTAAAGCTGCAATAAGATTCCATCTACTTCAGTTAGAATGACAGCCACCAAGAAAATGCTGGCAAGATGAATTAGAAAAGGAATCTTCATAGTCTTTTGGTGGGAATGTAAACTAGTGCAATCATTATGGATATCAGTCTAAAAATAAACCCTTCCAAAGACTCCACTATACCAGTATGAGGCGTATGTCAATAGAATAAATCAATAAAATCAATATACCAGAAAGACACCAGAATAATTTATGTTTATTACAGCACTGTGCACAATAGCCAAATGATGGAATCAGCACCTAGAATCTTCTTTTTTTTTATTTTTTTGGTCGGTCATGGGCCTTGAACTCTGGGCTTGAGCACTATCCCTCAGTTCTTCAGCTCAAGGTGAGCGCTCTACTGCTTGAGCCAGAGCGCCACTTCTGGTTTTCTAGTGGTTTATTGGAGATCAGAGTCTCACGGACTTTGCTGCCTGGGCTGGCTTTGAACCGTGATCCTCAGATCTCAGCTTCCTCATCCTCAGTAGCTAGAATTACAGGCGTGAGCCACTAGCGCCCGGCATTGGAATCTTCTGGAATGGATAAAGAAGAAGTAGTATTGATGTACCATGGAATGTTACACAGCCATGAAGGAAAATGAAATCATGTCGCTTTCAGAAAAATAGATATAATTAGAGGGCATCATAATGAGCTAAGCTAAAAAAACAAAAAAAACACACACAAGATATGTGTTTTTTCTCCTATATAGAAGCTAGGCCTAAAAAAAATATATGTATTCGTAGTCATGATTCTACTTTTATGTTTATGGGCAGACATACAATTTGAGTCTACAAGACTATTTAAGAGGAGAAGTGGAAGGGGAAAAGAGAGTGAATAATTTTGAGATACATTATAACTATATATGAAAATAACATGAAAGCTGTTGAGCAATAGCAAGTTGGGGGAGAGAGAGGCTAGGGTGGAATACTAGTAAGAGGGTTGACTAATTAAGGGGAAAGAGAATGAATATGGTTAAACTAGATTTTTGTCAAAATAAAACTGAAACCTGTTGAAATTGTTTTAAAAAGAGGGAGAAGGATCACATTGTGTGGAAATGTCACAACAAAATCTCCCCTTGTACAACTATCTTATGATAATTTTTTAAATGTCAGGGACTTGTTGCTCACATCTATAGTCCTAGCTATTTAGGAGGTTGAGATCTGAGAACTAAAGTTTGAAACCAACTCACGCAGATGAACCTGAGATAGATATTCTAATCTCTAGTTAAACAGTTAAAAAAAAAGCTGGAAGTGAAGGTATACCTAGTGGTAGAGTGCCAGCCTTGAGAGAAAAAGCTGACAGAGGCAAGTGAGACAGAGAGAGAGAGAGAGAGAGCCCAAGCTCAAGACTCAGAAACCTGTACAACAAAAGAAAAAGCAAAACCAAAGTGGAAGTTAATCAAAGTTTATGGCAAAAAGAAACTGTGAGATAAAAAAATAGTTATTAATTTTTCTTTGTTGATCATGGGGCCTGAACCCTTGGCCTAGGTGCTGTCCCTCAGCTCTTCAGCTCAATGCTAGTGCTCTACCACTTGAGCCACAACACTACTTCCAACTTTTTCTACTTATGTGGTGCTGAGGAATCGAACCCAGAGCCTCATGCATGCAAGGCAAGCACTCTACCACTGAGCCACCTTCCCAGTCCCTGTTATTAATTATTAAAGAGATGTACAGAGGGGTCACCATTTCATAAGCAGGTAATGAATATATTTCTTTAGTGGCAATTTCACCCCTTCCTTTGCTCTCTTCATTTCCCTCTCCCATCTCTACCTACAAATTGTATAGTTGTATAGTTCATTTTCCTGATAGTGTCTACTGAGTACCACTGCTGCATTTGTTTACCCTTGATTTTTCCATTTCTTTGCCTCCTCTTACCCCCCAAAGACAGATAAAGGAACAAACAGACAAAAAACAAGAAACAAAGACCAAAAAGCAAAAAACAACAGCATCTTCATCAACAATTGGAAAAAATATTAAAAACTTGTTGCCATTTCCTGGCATTCATGTTGATAAATATTATTTTATAGGTTCACCGGCACAGAGGCATTCATTGCACTTTTGGGTCCCTTCCTTAAGAGTACCTCCTTTAATTGTAAGGGTCTTTTAAAACTGATTGCAGTTTCTACATGCTTAGAACACAAAATATTTAAGTTGAGATGTACTTTATTAATTCAGCTTAATTTATATTCACTTTAAATCCTTCAAAAGCCATCATTGAAACTTTTTTTTTCTGCACTAGGATGAAAAATATGCTGGATTCTGTATGTGACTGTAATATTTTCCCAGCAGTATTGGGAACTGAACTTGGCTTGTTAGACCAAGCCTGTGTCACTTGAGCCATACATCCAATTCTACAATTGGATTTTAACAGTTTACTAAAAGTAATATTTCTTTTTCTGGGGCTTCATAAAATGTATTTTTCAAATAATATTAATGTCAATACAGAAAGGAAAAGAATGAGGTCATGTGAATTAAAATTAAAATTTTCATTATGCTGTCATTTCCAGTAGGTAGATGGTATATTAAAATGAAATAGGATATAAATTAATTCAAAGTCTTGTTTTGCTGGATTAGTTATTACCAGCTTATTTATAATCATATGTGATCCTTTTTGAAAAATTTGTTTCTACTTTATTGCCATTTTCTGAGTTTGTTCGGATAGTCTTTTTCTTCCCTTTGGGAGTACTAGGTTTGAACTCAGGGCCCTTGCACTAGCCAAGCAGAGGCTCCATCACTTGAGTCATTCCCCCAATCCTTTTTCATTATTTTTTGAATAAAGTAGCTTTTTACCCAGGCTAGCCTGACCACAGCCCACCAATAAGAGCTCCCATGTCGGTGTAGCTCATGTGGCAGGTGTAAACATTGCACCAGCATTTTGTTGGTCTTTTACCCCAGTCACACACTGTGGTGCCAGGCCCGACATAGTCTTATTTTAGGGAGTATTTTTAATACTTGTAGTTTAAGAATATTTATAGTTGAGGCTGGGAATGTGGCTTAGTGGTAGAGTGCTCGCCTAGCAAGCATGAAGCCCTCTGTTGGATTCCTTAGTACCACATAAACAGAAAAGGCCAGAAGTGGTGCTGTGTCTCAAGTGATAGAGTGCTAGCCTTGAGTAAAAGAAGCTCAGGAGCAGTGCCCAGGCCCTGAGTTCAAGCCCCAGGACTGGCAAAAAGGAAAACGAAAAAAGAGGATATTTATGGCATTCTCTCTCTTTCCATCTCTCTGTCTCTCTTTCTGTCTCTCATGCTGATCATGATGCTTGAACTCAGGACCTGGGCACGTAAGACCAGTGCTCTACCACTTGAGCTAATTCACTAAAGCTAGTGCTTTAACACTTCGAGCCATAGCTCCATTTCTGGTTTTCTGGTGATTAACTGGAGAAAAGACTCTACATACTTTCCTACCTAGGCTTGCTTTGGACTGTGATTCTTGATCTCAGCCTCCTGAGTAGCTAGGATTGTAGGCATGAGCCACTGGTGCCTGGCCTATAGCCCATTCTTAATTTTAGCTTATTTATGGAAATTTCTATTTATAAAAGAACTTTTCACATTCTGGAAATGTATATGGATAAGAAATTCATTTTGTTGTGGCAGCTGTATGTGTACAGAATTCCTTGAAAAGCAAACCCTTAAGAAATAAGACACTAAACTTGAGCTCAATGACTCCCACTTGTAATCTCTAGAGACTTGGGAGGATCATGGTTTGAGGCTATCTGGGGAAAAAGACTGAATATCAACAAGCCAGGCATGAGGGTATACATCTATAATCTCAGCTATGCAGGAAGCATTAGTAGGAAAATCTTGCTTCAATGCAATGCTCTTAAGTTCAAACCCTGATACTGCTATTTTTGGAAAAAGAAAAAATGGGTCATTAAAATTTGTTTTTGTGAGCTTATGTTTGTTAAAGCATTGGTGTAAATTCATTCATATGACTGCAGAGGCTTTTGCTGTTTTTCAGTGGTGTGGAGTTAAGGGCCCCAAAGGAAGAAGCCTTGGAGGAGGAGAAGACCCTGGGTGCCCTGAATGAGGAGTCTCCAGCCAAGTTGGGTGTTACGCATATTTTTCTCATTGGATTGTAATCTTTTCATACATCTTCTTAATGTATTAATAAGGAGCAATATAGTTGAAGCTATCTAATGAGGAATTTTTTTAACTTAGTCATCTTATTTGGGTTCTGAAACTTACATTCTCATTTTTTTCTGGCTTAACAGTAGATGGCATTGTGTCTTGCCTTATGACCATAGTCATTCTCTGCTTCCTTTTTAAAAATATTTTTGTTATCTTTAGGTATTTGTACAAAGCAGTTTATGAATATAGTGTGTCTTGATCAATGTTACCCTTTCAGCATTCTTCCCCAATCCTCCAAGCTTCCCCTTCCTTTACTTATCTTAATTCTAGATTATATATTGAATGTTTTGCAATTTAACAAAGCAATTCATGTGTACTCTGCATCTTGATTTGTGTCACCACATCAACATCTTCACACACCCCATTTTACACACCCTTTCCTTTAATGTGTCTCAATTCTATAGTATGGATTCTTGCCTGCATTCTCCATCCTTCCTCCTTCATCTACCCTCCCCCCTTGCTCCCCAAGATTTTCCCTTTTTGATAACACCCATTTTCTGGTTCTTGTTTTGCTGGGCTTTGACTTAAAGTCTACACTATTGCTAATGAGTGATTTAATTTTTTTTTTAGGTACTGGGGTTCGAAATGGAGCTTTGAGCTCTTGCTCAGCTTGCTGACAGCTAGTGGTGTACCACTTGGTTTTTGCTGGTTATTTTGGAAATGGAGTCAAGGAGACTTTTTGCCTGGGCTGGCTTCAAACTGCAATCCTCTGGATCTCAGTATTCTGAAGAGCTAACATGCAGCATGACCCACTTGGGTCCCCTTCTAACGGGTTTTAATGAAATTAATGGGTTAAATTCAAATATTCTGTTCTTTACCCACCTCTTTCTATCAGTAGCTTGTTCAACTCATTTCTTTTGTCCCTGTTACTCTCTCCAAGTCCCTCTTTTCTCTTTTCTTCTTGTAGCGTAAGTGCCTGGTCCGTATCGAGCAGGTTTATACCTTAAGTCCACTTGTCCTTTGAAGTTCGTGTGGGATTTCTCTGAACCAAACCCCAGCTGGATGCTCCTCACAGTTGTTCTCCCTGCCTGAACCCACTGCCAGGCACTGTAATCATATGAAGCCTCTGCATGTCTTGACTCCCAGCATTCTGAAATGAACCCTCAGTTCCACCTAGTAATCTGTTTCATGGTTTCACTTTTACCACCTTTACAGCTTAGTCCTTCTTGTCTACTCAGAACTCTTACACTACACTTTCTCTCTCACCCCACACCACCTCTTTCATTCTCCCTGTGAAGCTTTGTGTCTTAAACAAGGTGGGAGCCATCAGATGGGAACTTCAGTTTTCTCACTGTCAAAGAAACAAACCTGTCTATAGCCACTCACCTCCTAGCTTCCTGCCTTCCTGGTAAAAGACTATCTTCTCATAGCTTTTCAAGCTTTTGGTCTTTTTCTCTCTACTTCATAGAAGCTTCATGGTTATGGCTTTTCCCCTATGTATTCATCTCCTTTCTCCCAGCTCTAGCCTTGGAATCAACGTTTTTAACACGGTCATTCTCATGCTGGTGCTGGGACTTGAACTCAGGGACTCGTGTTCTCACTTGGCTTTTTTGCTCATGACTGGCACCATTTGCTAAAGCCATGCCTCCAGTTATGTTTTTTTGCTGGTTAATTGGAGATGAGTCTGAAGGATTTGTGTACCCAGGCTGGCTTCAAACTGTGGTTCTCAGATCTCAACCTCCTGAATAGCTAGGATTACAGGTGAGTCACTGGTGCTTAGCACTCAGAAATCTGCTGACCCTTCTCTTGACCCTCCATTCTCTCATGCTTCCCTCTTTCTGAGTTGTGTGCATTCTTACTTCATTTCCATACTCCATCCTCATTCCTCACTTCACTCCTGCCCTCTCGTCCTTCTGGAAGCTGTCACCATGTCTCCTGATGTAATGGATGTTTCAACCTGAGTCTTCTTGATTCTCAGAAGCATTGGACTTTATTGATTTCTTAAACATGTCCTCTCACTGGCTTCTGACATCACTGTACTGGTTTTCCTTCTGCCTCTCAATATCTCCTTTGCAGACTAATCCTTATCTTGTAGTTCTTTTAAAATGCCATTTCCTTCAGATTCTCTTCTTCTAGAGCCTGTTTGTGGGATCTTATGTATCCTGTGACTTAAACTGTCAGGTGTATCTCCAGAATTTATCTCTGAGTCCTTCCTTCAGTATACTTCTGGACACCTCCCCTGATCCCATATATTCCTTGTATTCCACATCTCCAGCAAATTACTTTCATTATAAGCCTCTGAGCCTCCTTAGTTGTTTCCATAAACTATAAGCCTAGGAATCACCCATGAAACTCCTTTTGAGACTCCATCTCCCAAATTCAATCCTTCCCTCTGCCCTGTGTGATTTGTACCCTACCTCCAACAACACAGTCATCTGGCTGTCATGTGGCTCCCTGCATTTTCACCTTGTGTGTCAAAGTGGCATTCAGACTCCTGCGCCCTCTTGCTCACTGAATATCCACCCCCCCCCCCCGCAGTGATTTCCTGTTCTTTTTTAGTTTCTGACCTGACCTGCACAGTCCTACATGTTCTGGCCTCCACAGGACCCCTGGCTCCACCTGTGCCTTCCCTGGGTTCACTTCATGTCTCCTATTTTTAATCTCAGACATACCTATCTTCTACTACTATCCTCACATCTGACATGCTTTCGCAAGTATTGATTTCCTGTTCTCTATACTTCTTCCATTCATCTTCACCTTCAAACCATTAGAACTTTTACTCACTCTTCACCTGCCCCAGGCAGCGTGTCTAAAGAGCATACACTCGGACCCAGAGTGCTGAGTACAAATTCTAGCTCCACCACTCACCAGACTGGACAAGTAATTTAATCTGTCTTCATAGGTTCTGTTTTCTTCATCTGTAAAATGGTAACAATATAGTACTTATGCTATAGGGTTGTTGTAAGGAGTGTGTGGATGTGTAAGGGAGAGAGTGTACACATAATGCTTAGTATCTTGTTATCACTATAGAAATATTCACTGTGAATATATATATATATATATATATATATATATATATAGAGAGAGAGAGAGAGAGAGAGAGAGATACAGATATATGTGACTTATCCTAAGAGTAAAAAGGCCATAATGATTGGTGATTATCAAAAGAATTAATTTGCTATTCAAAGCTGATGGGAACCTGCTTCGTTCTATTAACCCCAGGTTGCTTCCATGGCCTCTCACCTCTCACCCCTCCCACCCTCGGGTCCTTCCTGGTTCTCAGGAATAGTTCATCCCTGACCTCATCTGAAGTGCAGGACAAAAGCCGGGCACTGGTGGCTCACTCCTGTCATCCCAGTTACTCAGGAGGCTGAAATCTGAGGATCACAGTTCAAAGCCATCTCAGGCAGGAAAGTCCATGAGACTCTTATCTCCAATTAACCACCAGAAAACTGGAAGTGGCACTGTGGCTCAAGTGGTAGAGCAGTAGCCTTGAGCTGAAGGGCTGAGGGACACCACCTAGACCCAGAGTTAAAGCCCCATAGCCGACAAAAAATAAAAAGCAAAGGAAAGTTCAGGACTAGGATGATACCTCTGCTAGAAAATCCCAAATGGAATATAAATTCCAAACAGGACAGTTTGGTTAATAAATCTCCAATAGGACCAGACAAAGAATCTCCAAATAAGAGTCTAACAACTCTTTCCTGGTCTCTTCTTCCAGCCCAATCCTTTTATCTATCCAAAGACCCTATATGAAAGACTTACCTCTCCCCTCTTGTCCCAATCTTGTTATGTATCTAAAGATGCAATATGAAGGAGTGACCACCGCCCTACTGTCTCAGGCACATATGGACACCAGGCAAAGCCCAGGTATGTGTGGACTCGATGTGCAGGCAGGGCAGACTAACCCAAGCCTGGCCTGCAACATTCCATTGTGAGCTGATTGAAAGTCCCCACCTCTCTCAGCCCGAATAGCCTTTTGATAACCTCTTTGATAACCTGTGCCCCCTGGCTCAGACCCCACAAAAGAGCACCTCCAAACCCAGTTCCTTGTAACCTCCATTCCTGCAAAAGGGTTTGTTCCTCCTTGCTGATTCTCAGTAAGTAGACCTAGCCTGTCGAGATGGAGAGTCCAACCTGTTCCTGTTCCTTTTTCTATTTTTCTTAACAAAAACTGCAAAATATGTTTGAAAAATAGGATTAATAGTTAATATGATAACTTAAGCAGGGACTTGCCTAAATAAAGACATGTAAATTTATATGACTGATGGGAAAGTACATTAACTGGATACCTCTGGGAACACATAATATTCTTTCTGAACCAATGAACATTTACATATAGTTGGGAGATATAAGGGAGATATAAGAATGAAATATAGCATCATTCTAATCTTCATATTTATGGAGATACTGTAGCATTCATAAAAGACAAAGTGATTGTGATCTCTCTGAGAGATGGCAATCTCCATGAGGGCTAGTCAAAATATCCGCTGGCCGTAGCTGTTACTAAGCATCTAGTTGAACTGCTGGTGCTGCCCTATAGAGCAGCCAGGTTGGCCAACTATGTTGAGAAATCCTTGTTTCTGTACTCTCTTGTCAAGCTTTTGAAAGTTGGAAAAACTATATCAAATGACAGTGACAGTGGCTGGTCTCAGCCTTGTTTAAATAGTGATTTAACATTGCTACTTTCAATAATATATAATGTGTACTTCTCAGTTATAGAAACTCTAGATGAATGAATTCAATACTATATACCCAATAACGTTTTCTTTTTACTGACAATCACAGTTGCTCTTCTTTTAGATGTTGCTTCCTTAGAGGAATGTGAAATGTTCCTTGTCCTATGTGTTCTAATATGTGAGGATAACTGTCACAACTTGTATTTTGTTATAAAAAATAACATTTCTCAAGTATTACTGTGTGCCAACATCTGCTCTTTATAGAACCTCTGTGCATTAATTCACTGAATTCTGAACTGCTCTGAGCAGTTAACTGTTAATTTTCTCATATGGAAACACAGGGGTTAAACAACTTATTAGTAAGTACATGGCCAGAATTAGAGTCTAACTGTGCATCAGACAAAGAATGATAAGAATGGTTAATTGGCATTCAGATGACCATCCTGTTAGGGACTTCCCTTAGCTGGGCACAGGTTTCTTAGGGCTATAATCTTAGCTCCTCAGGAGGCTGAGGTCTGAGGATTGAGGTTCAAACCAGCTCAAGCAGGAAAACTCCAGGAGACGCTTATCTTCAAGTAACCACCAGAACTGAAAGTAGTAATGTGGTTCAAATTGGTAGAGCACTAGCTTTGGCAAAAATGCTCAGGGACAGCGCCCAGACTCTGAATTCAAGCCCCACAATTCACACACACACACACACACACACACACACACACACACACACACACACACACACACACACCTTCTCCTATAAAGAGAAGATATTGGTTCTGTCAGCTTGAGGATTGCCAGAAGGATCACTGATGATTTCCCTAAATAGGATTGATGGAACAAACACCCCATTCCTTCCCTTCATGAAAAGAAGATGTTGAGGTCCTGAAGTGGGACTTGGATTAGCCAGTGGAAGTTGGAACCATACCAAGGAGAGACCAAAGACCACTTCCAAGGCATGGATCCTTAGCTCCTCATGCAAGTAGGAGTACCAGTGGAATTTCTCTGAATTTGACTCCAGAAAACAGTCACTGAACCCAAAGGAAAGGCCACCAAACACTTTTCCCATTCCTCAAATCCCTCCTTCCTTGGTAAAGTGCAAAATAGTTTTTCAGGTTTTGGCACACAAACAAATCACCCACCTCCCCTGGTAAAATAGATCGCAAGTGACTTAGTCATGTAAATGCATAATGCCACACTCTTTATTCTGAAGAACATCTTCAGGTTGTTTGATGCTTTAATTTTTTAAAATTCTTTTTGTCAGTTGTGGGGCTTGAACTCTGGGCCTGAGTGTTAACATGTTCCTGAACTCAGATCAACGGGAGCCCTCTACCACTTGAGCCACAGCAATACTTCCTCTTTTCTGACGGGTAAGTGGAGATAAGAGTCTCACAGACTTTCCTGCCAGGGTTTGCTTTGGACTGTGAATTTTTAAATTATATTTCTATATATTTCTGCTAATTTCAGGAGACTTGGGTCTCCTTCCTCTTTTATTTTCTCCTGTATCTTTTCTTGTTTTGGAACAAATGTCATGGACTGTCCAGCCATTCAAAGCTAAGCTTATTTCATTAATTTAATAGAAAAGGAATCCAGCTTGCCTGCATCTCAGGGCAGCTTTGCATATAATGCTAATCTGATAATTCACATTAGTGAATTTTCAAAGTCATGTTGATAATTTTTTTGTAAACCATTCACTAAAGAGTTCCAAAAAAGCAAGAATAAAAATAATGTTCTGATTTCTAACAAGGTTTAAAAAAACTAATAATTCAGCAAAACACATTGTATTCTTCCCAGATTCCACGGTGAAGAAGCCCTTAACACTAGCCCCCTCCTTTCAAACTTGTAGCTTTATTAAGTTTTACTGTTCTAGCTTTAATTTTGGTACTAGCATCAGTAATCTTATAGTATTTGACAGTGAAATTCCATTTGTTAATAACTCAATTCTTATTGACAATGGTAGACTCATGAGTTAACAATCACAGAGCATAAAATATTGAACAGCATTAATTATATGCAATTATTTCATAAATTAATATATCACATATATGCATCTTCATATAATTTTTGAAATGCAAAAGTCACATATCTGTGTTAGTATAAGAGACTAAGCAAAACCTATTGCATCATCTCCAATATTCTTTGTAAAATTTTCTTTTCTCATTAACTTTTACCTTAGGGCCTTCTTTTCTTAGCAGCCAATATGTTGATGACTCTACATTTTAGTCACCTCGGTATAACCTCTTTCCTTTCCACGTCTAGTTAGTCACTCATGTTAAATACCTGAGGAATAACTTGTCCCAATGTGCCTGCAAGAGGCCAGCAGGACCCAAATCTACTGGCTGTGCCCTCTCTGTCTTTCTTTTCTTAGGGAATGCAGTATCAGTGTCAGGGGTGTCAGGGATCAGGTGGTTGGAACCATAGTACTATGAATTATGTAGAACACAGTAGCAGAGACTAGGATACCAGGGAAAGAAGAATTGTGACTGTAATCGTTGAGTTACAATGGACGGGTGTAGGAAGCATGCCTGGAGTTCACTGCTCCTGCTGCTCTGAGCCCAGGGAAGCTGGGGAGGTTCCAGCTCTGGATCAGAACCAGGTGACAAGACCGGGTGTGGAATCTGGGGACCTGCGCAGTGGCCGCCTCGTGCAGGCTGGGAACTTCCTTAGTGTGGCCTAAGCTTCTCCACAGAAAGTCACATTCACTCCTGAGCCTCTCCTGCCTTCAGGATTCCTGCTGTCCTCTTGCTTCCTGCCATGTCCAACTACAGGTGTCAACTTCTCCACACCGCTGAGAGGCCATCAGAGATGCTCACAGGGCTTCCCAAGCCCGGTTCACCATGCATGCAGGGCTCTGGGGTGCCATCCTCCAGGCAAAGTGTACCCCCATTTCAGCTTGGCCACCCCTGCCTAGGGGACCACAAACTGCATTCTTACACAGGAAGCCAGGGGTACACAAGGCCATCCTACAGTCTAAGGCATCCTTTCCCTCCTCCTGCTCAGGTGTGGGGCAGCTGTTGAGCCAACCACAACATCACATTTGATTATCTAAAAGGAAGAGGACAAAAGCTTCATTGTCCCAGATATAACTGCCCCTGGGGTTCTGTGTGTGTGTGTGTGTGTGTGTGTGTGTGTGTGTATGTGTGTGTGTGTGTGTCTGTCTGTCTGTCTGTCTGTCTGTCTGTGTCTGTGTCTGTGTGGTGTGAGAGAGTCAGACACAGCTGAGGTTTGAGGTAAAACACTTCTTCCCTTCAGCATTGGTATCTAATGGTTGTCCCCCCATCCCAATTCTGAGTCAACATTCTAAAGTTGTCCTTCTGTATACATTTATCCTTTGGTCTTCTTGATGTTTCAGATTCCTATGGTCTGCTTGTGAACTTCACCATTTTCTTGTTGAAGGTGGTGCCTTTTTAAAAACTTATGAAGCCCTTTGATCACTTTAAAGGCTGTTTTACTGTGTTAGTGCATTTTACTTAGCCCAACTCTTGGGGCCTCAGCTGTGACTCTTAATTCTGAGATTAGCTTAGGGCTAATATGAGATACTATTCTTTCAATCTATCTTTCTAGTGAAAGATGTTCGACATCTTTATTGACATAATTGCCTGGTTGTAAAAAAAAAAACAGTGTTATAAATGTACAATCGGTTGATTTTAGTAAATTGTGCATCACTGTAGTGAAATTTATTTTTTACTCAGGTGAATAGTTGGAATGGGAAAAAAATCACAAATTCTAAAAGGTAAAAATTGATCAAAGAACAAAAAAGAGCCTGGCACTGGTGGCTCACGCCTGTAATCCTAGCTACTCAGGAGGCTGAGATCTGAGGATCACGGTTCAAAGCCAGCCGGGACAGGAGAGACCGTGAGACTCCTATCTCCAATAAACCACCAGAAAACCGGAAGTGGCGCTGTAGCTCAAGTGGTAGAGCGCTCACCTTGAGCTGAAGAGCTGAGGGACAGAGCCCAGGCCTAGAGTTCAAGCCCCACGACCGACCAAAAAAAAAAAAAAAAAGAAAGACACTGATTAGGAATGAAGTACAAATGTAAATGTTTAATAAATAAATGAAATATTTGAAATTCTTATCCACAAAGGAAATATATATCAAAAAGTCACTGAGATTCCATCTTACACATCAGAATACTTATCACAACTCAAACAAACAAAAGCAAATGCTGGAGAGGTTGAAATATATCAGGAACTATATTTAGTTTTGTGGCATTATAAACTAGTGCAACCCATATGGAGCTCAGAATGGAAGTTTAGAAAATGCCAAAGGACATTTTAATGACCTTTACAACAACTTGGATACATATTGAAGGAATATAATTCAACATGAATATCCATGTTAATGGCAGGAGTATTCATAGCAATCAAGCTCTACAGTCAACCTAGGTGCACCAGAAAGAGGGAATAAAGAAAATGTGATATTCATAGCTATAAACATACACTGGGATATATGAGAAATGAATGCATCTACTATTTCATTTCAAAATATTTTTGGATATACACAATCCTAATTTCACTGGGTTTTATGGCTTTGAGTTTTTGCTTTCATGGGGAACCTCCATAATGATTTTCAGAGCAGTTACAAAGGTTAAAGATATCCTATAATATGTGGATGGTAGACTGAATTTTAAATATATCAGTGAACACATACGGGACAATCATATATAGTTCTAATTTGAAGCAATTTTTAAGAAGGCAACAATTGGGGGAAAGACAATGTTAGAAGCTTAATAACAAATTATCTTGAAAAGTTGAATAAAGAGATATAAAATGAGATTCATCAAAAGCTGTTGAATGATAGAAGATGGATGGAGGTTAGAAAAACAGATTCATCTGTATGATCAACTCGACTGAAGCATATGCATATTTGATGTACACTGATGAAACACATTCCAAAACATAAAATACCATTAAAATATTTATGAGAAGATAGAACAGGATCTGTCTTGAGTATATGTAATAGCAAGAATTCACTGGAGGATCAGAAATGTGAAGGAGAGAGAATATCGCCAAAATAGCTTATGTGAATCTGTGAAGATGCACAATGAATCTGTGTTTAGGAAAGGAGGAAAGTAGATGAAGAAAACATATGAGGTGTTGTCAAGATATATCTTATCGTATACAGAGATGGAAAATAGGAAAAATGTGCAACTAATTTAACAAAACATTTTGCTCAAATTTTAAAAATGAAACTATAAAAAATAATTCTTAATATCATCAAATAAATATGCCATGGAAGAAAATATACCATAGACAGATTTTCCCCAAAATTTGTTTTATTTGATAACAAATGGATTAAAATAAAATGTAATTATGTTTGAAGATGTTAACACTTTCAAATGTTATTGCTAGAACCAGCAAAGGAAAGTAACAGAGAAGTAGAGAGTAAGAACAATCTCTACTTTGGATGAAGATACTCAGTAGAAATTTGTGACGAAAGAATGTGCTCTCTTTTCCTCATCAATATAGAGGAAGTACACCTATCTTTTGACAGAACACTTGAGGTAAGAGCAATGAAGTTACTAATTTAGGTAGTAATTCATTACATTTATTCCCTAATTTTATGATGTGACTCCCAAATGATATGAGTGGTCCTAGGAGATATTCTGAGCTCATTTTCATCCAAAGTTTCTAATTGCTTCATCAGCCAATGTTTCTTCTGCTACTTTCATTTCTCCTTGTTTCTCAAGTCAACTTTTGTGGCCTTTTGGTTCATGAGAGACCTGGAGAAATGTGAGGATGGCCTGGAGTCCGAGCTAACTCCCAGTATAGCTTAGAGGATCTGGTGAAGGACCTCCACCTGGGCCTCAGAATTAGAATTATTTCCAAATTAGAATTATTTCCAAAGGCAATGTTACCCACATTTCCAGTTTCCTATTTTGTCATGTAGCTTATTAATTTTGCATTTTGTACAAACTATAGCTTATTATATATTACTTGTACTGCAAAAAATGAAGTACAAATTTAATCCTTGTTTTTATTTTTATTCATTTGTATTTTTCATGAAGTTGTTGTGTAAAGAGGTTTCAATTCAACGAGTTTATTAGTGTAATGCATCTTGATTAGTATTAAATTGATCTACGCCATCTTTCCCAATCCTACCCATCCTCCAAGTTAC
>NW_024872406.1:0-19260 GCF_019054845.1 Dipodomys spectabilis | reverse complement strand
TAAGTAGCAAAGGTTAGAGGTATGAGCCACCAACACCTGGCTAGATTTAAACTTTTATATTAAGTTATACAGTTTAAAAAATCCTACTACCAAATCCTAGAACATACCTCTTTGAGATTTTGAATAATTTCACCTATTTTGTCCTTTATGCTACATCTGAATTTTTTAATAAAACCTCTCCTTTCATTCAGATGATTTTGTTGATAGCTGAACAACACTGTGTAATAGGGGCCAGAATATTGAAATCATGCAACTCTTGATTTACCTAGTCTAGCGTACAGTTCTTTTAGTCTAATTTTTATCTATCTCAACTTCCATTCATAAACTCAGCTTTGAAAATACACATTTTTCATTGCATTAATAGTGAAAATTTTAATTTCATAACCTGGACATTTTTTGAAACATCTTTCACAGCTCTGCCAGCTAAATAACTATCTTTGTAAACATGAAACTTCTGACGTGTGAAAGCTGTCTTCCAATTCTGATGTCTGAATAGGCAGTTATACAGCTTAATCTCTGATAAATTTTCTATGTCAGAGGTCAATGTGCCATATCTTAATTTTATGAAAGTTTCTCCTTTCTTTTAAAAACTTTTATGCTATGTTTTAAACTGAATGAAATTCCATAGCCTATCTTATTAACTTCAGAGCTCTTACAGATTGTAGGGGCAATGCTAGAAAATGTAGACAATTATTTACCACTGTCTCCAACTAGAGGTATTGTTTTATTTGCAAAACCTAGAATATACTATCATTTCTCCCCATCATTTACATTCTTTCTCATGTATATCATTTGTACACTGAAATGACACCTATGTTTTCACACTCTGTTGCTTACAAGTAAAAATAGATGCCTGAAATATTAGGTGTCAGTTGAACAAAAGTGTAAAGGTAATAATTCTAAGAAAGAGAGTCTTATTTTGTAATTAGGCCTAATTCATGAGGATACCTTCAAAGCATGTGTTTTTGTATAATTACCTCTGAATATAAGGAAATTATGATTTGCTACAGTTGAAAGCATGCATAATGTACATATTTAGAAGTTGGAGAAACAAACATATGTCTTCATGTTGTCAAGATGAATAGAAAAAAAACACAAAAACCCACAAAATCAAAATATAGATAACTCACCCAGAAATACTTTTCAAAACAACTTTAAAGCCATCAGGGTAGAATTAGTGTTAGAATCTATAATGATTAATAGTGATATTTCTGCAAATTTGCATAGTAGTTAATTATCAAATATTTATATTTAATAAATATCTTTTTTCATACATACAAAAAGCCAATAGTTATACAACAAAGGACTCAATATCATTGTTACAGCAATATAAATAAATATACACATGAATTTTGCCTCCAATCTGTTAGGGAGAGTATAATTAATAACTCAGATGACAACTGTTGGTAAGGGTATAACAGAATGGAGGTTTTGCACACTCTTCATGTGAATATAAATTGGTATCACCATTTGAAAACATTATGGAGACTTCAATAAATTATTCATAATTCTAATATATAGCAATTTTGTCTATGGGTACATTGCCAAGAAAATGAAGTCAACATTTTGAAGAGTCATGTGCACCTTCACTTCCATTTTTATATTATTTTTTGAAACCAAGAAATGGAAATAGACTGTCCTGATTGATTACTGAACCAATAAAAATATATTACATATATGTATACATATATACATTTATGTATAAACACATATGTATATTATATGCATATCACTGGAATATTATTCAGACAAAATGAGAGAAATTCTGTGATATTACAATATTTGAAATCTAACAAATTTGTTCTCGCAATAAGAGAGATAATTGTGGTTATCATGGTTAAGGGGATAGTGAGGTATTTCTCAATGTAAACTTCAAGTCATAAGATAAATGAGTTTTCGGAATCTGTGTACAGAATGACTAAAGCTATAGATTCTATTTGAATACATTTATCTTTAAGAATACTAGAATAGTTAGTTTCCTCCTTTATTAAATAGTGTAATATAGTTGATACTTCTTCCATTATTCTTTGAATTATCTTATGACTTTTTTCTGGGAGCTTGATGATGGATATGATTTTATATGAGACCATCAATTATTCTTCAGAAAAATAATTCTAGAGTTTTGATACACCAAGTAAACTAGTTTTGCCATATCTAATTCAGAAATGCATGTACTTTCTCTAAAATAAGTTTTAATAATCATAATGAGACATTAAATTTGTTTCAATCTATATTGTAAAATATCAGGAAAGAGAGTAGAAACATATAACTGTAACACTGGATCCTAAGTATGTTGGATAAAGTAGAAAGATATTAGTTTAATTTACCTCTCTCTATATATGCCTCATTTTCAAAACCAGATATTTTCAGAAATAATGAATGTGTTTATTGACTTTTAATATGCTTGGAAGCTAAAATCAGAACCAAAACCACTCAATATTTACTCTTCTCGCCAGAAATACCATTAAAATGTTTAGCTTACAAAAATAATTTAAGGAAACATAAGTCGCCAAGCATGTTTCCTATGTTTTCAAAAATGCTCAATATATGAGGAATACAAATTTTACTAGCGGAAACAATCATATACAATTATGACACCTTCTTAAAGTAAAATACATCTTTATGAATCAATGCAAAACTCATTTATTGAATATCTGCTGGATGTCACAATGTGCTCTACTAAAGAATCATAAGAGAACTGGAAGTTCTTTCAGAGAAATCTGTTTATTGTTGTTGTTGTTGCTATTTGTTTTCCTTTAAATTTTTCCTGTCAGTCCTGGGTCTTGAACTCAAGGTCTTGGCTTTGGCCCTGAACGAATTCTGTTCAAAGCTATCAAGCTACCATTTAAACCACAGCTTCGCTTTCAGGTTTTGTATTTGGCTTTCAGGTTTTGTATTTGGTTTTTTTTTTTTTTTTTGAGTAATTAGTTGGAGATAAGAGGCCCATGAACTTTCGTCCCCAGTCTGGCTTCAAACCCTGATCCTCAGATCTCAGCCCCAGGGAAAATGAAGAATGCAGGCATGAGTTACTGGCAGCCAACCGTTATTATTTTTTCACATAACAGTTGTCCATCCTAGTTTGAATGGCTTTTCAGTAAATCATGCTATTAAAATGCTGTGAATTTTTTCCTCTCATATTTGTAATGGTAAACACATGCTTCTTTTGGTATATTGATGAAGCAATGTCTTTAATACAAGTTACGTACAATGGATATACAACACCGTTTCAAGGTGTTTATTGTTTTCATAAATTTCTATCATATCATTTCATGGTGAACTGTATAAATTTTTCTAATTAAACCATCCTTGTTAATAAAGTGCCTGAATTATTTAACAAGTTGGACAAAGAATTAGCCAAGGAGGGGCCAGCTGATCAACTTTTTAAATTATTAAACATAAGGGTCCTTGTGCAAAATTCAAATTTTATTTTACTCAGTTTAGGCATTAATAATACATAATACAAAAAAGCCACACTCAATTCTTTTCTTCTAAATACGAAGTCTGTTTCAATAAAAAAGATCTGTGGTTTGATGCCGAGAGCTCTTTTGTTTGGTTATTATGTTACTATTTGATTGTTCCTTCTTCTTATTTAAATATTTAATGAAAGGTTTTATGAATCTTGTGTCCTTAGGCTTTGAAGCAAAGAACATAATTTAAAGCATCTAATAAGTAAATAAATGTCAGAATACTGAAAAATCATAGGATATGCAAAATATATTAAAAGTGGTTTTAATAATAGAACAACAGATTGTACTTTTCTCTTGAGATGATGAAGTATACAAAATGAGATTGTACTATAATTTAAAGTCAAGACTATGAAATTCTAATTGCATACTTATGTCCTTAGTTGTTTCTCAAAAATAACCGAAGCATTATAAAAATTGTCCTACTAGATATTTAAATAATTTACTAAATGACTATTTAATACATACTAATGGGACTGAATACATTGAAATTTTTAGTAATAGTCAAAATTGTTTTATGTTATAAACATGAAGTGTTTGTGCTAATGATTAGAAATCTGTCAATACTGAGTTAGTTTTTTAATTTAATTTCTGCACACATATTGGTATAAACTCTGAACCTCACATTGTACGCTTTCTTGCTCAGGCATGATACTTTAACCCTTGAGCCATACCTTCAGTCCAGAATTTTGTTGGTTAACTGGAGATAAAGTTTCTCATGCTTTTGCTACCTGGACAAAGTTAGGTCACTATCCTCTGTAGCTCAGCCTATTCAGTAGCTGTGTTACATTTATTTTAAACGACTAATTAGTTGTAGTATGTCAAATTTTCTCTTTAAATTACCCAAATCTTATCTCCTTTCGTACATTAAAAAAGATTATAGGGGGCTGGGAATGTGGCTCAGTGGTAGAGCACTTGCCTTGCATGCCTGAGGCCCTGGGTTCAATTCCTCAGCACCACATAAGCAAAAAAGAAAAAAGACGGAAGTGGCGCAGTAGTTCAAGTGGTAGAGTGCGAGTCTTAAGCTGAAGAGCTGAGGGACAAGAGTTCAGGCCCCATGACCGGACCCTCCCCCCAAAAAAAAGATTATAGTAATTTTTAGAATCCAAATTAAGCTTAATTTTACATTTTGTAAATGAAAGTCATAAAAATTTCTGTTTGCCCATTTGTTAGGAATTGGAAAGACTTGGAAAAAATTATATTAAGTGAAGTAAGCCAGCCATAAAGAAACATAGGCCCCATGGTTTCCCTTATTTGCAACTACTTGTATATGTTTGAGTCAAGCAGAAAAGGTCAGATAAGTTGATGTTAGATGAAATGAACCCCAAGATAAATATTCAAATGTTTTTTTTTCCTTTCATGCGATTGTTTCTAACATATTTATAATATAATTTTTATGTTGCTTTGTGTGTCCCTCCCACATGGTATAACCCCTGCTTTCACTGTATTTGATGTTGGTATAATTTGTGGAGGGGAAGAGAAAAGACAAATTCTTTAAATAGGGATACAGATGGACCCATTGCAACATTGAGACATACAAGTTGTTATGTCGAAAAACAAACTTTACAACTTTAGCCGGGATGGAGGTGGCAGGGGAGGGAGGGGAGACTTGTGGGAGATTTTGGGGAGTGAGGGGGGGAGATGGGAAGGGATAGGAAGGGGAAACAAAGGAAGAGGCAACAATGCTTGATAAGAAATGTACTCATTATCTTGCCCATGTAATTGTAACTCCTCTGTACAGTATTTTCATAATAAAAAAATTGTTTCATTCCGTCCTTCTTTCTCACAAAAATTGAGGTAACTCAGTTTTACAAAGGGTTTTAATTGAGAGGTTGGCTATGTGGTTATTTATTCTAATTTTTTTCCTTCAGAGTTATGTGGCACCACGCACACCTTCTAGGTTTTTCAAGATATGCATTGAGGTTTGAGTGCTCCACTTTAGTATCCTGTTTATATTTTTTACTCTAGAGTTGTACAAAGAATAAATATAGCAGCAAAATTGTTCCTTTGTACCTAAGAAGGTTAATAAGGTGGGCTTCAGTGACTCAAACTGATTATCCTAGCTACTCAGGAGGCTGAGACCTAAGGATCTTGGTTCAAAGCCAGCCTGGACAGGAAAGTCTGTGAGACTCTTATCTCCAATTACCTACCAGAAAACCAGAAGTGCACTGTGGCTCAAGTGGTAGAGAATTAGCCTCGAGCTGAAGAGCTCAGGGACAGTGCCTATGCCCAGAATACAAGCCCCATGAAAGACCAAAAAAAAAAAAAATGGTTACTGTACCGTATGTGTACCCAGCACCCATCAAATTACAGATGATGCATTAACCTTTTGGAAAACTTTCTCCTCATGCATAATGATAATGAATGTTATTTCTGGTATGCAATCTACCCTTAAGTAATTCTGGCTTGGCCATGAGCCATAAATCTTGGATGAAAATAATGATTTCTCCCAGGCATAGTCCTTGTATGTATGGCTACGTTTATGAGAGTTGAGTATTGTGTAGATAAAGAATGCTTAATACAGTAACTGGTAAGCACTCAGGATACGTAAAATTTTATTATGGAAACTTTGATAGTCAAAATACAGAAATCAAGATGCATTACACATTAGGAATTAAACTACAAAATGTGAATGTTTTATTTTATTTCCCCAATGACACTCAAACTACAGTCAACATGAAAAGACAACATTATAATTGAATGATTATAAAAAATATATTATATTATAAACAATAATAAAAATATTAAGAAGACAGAAAATCACAGGTTTTGGTACTCTGCATACCTACCTGTTTTAAGTACAACAACAAAAAATTAAGCCTAACAGAAACAACATGTTTTATTATTTTTAGTGGTATAGCAACAATTTCAATATAAATAAAAATATACTCCAAACATAATCTAAATTGATATAGTTAGAATTGTTTTTAAAGCCTTAGAGAAATCAGTATACGATTATAGAAAGAAGTAAAGGAGAAAAGATATTGAAGTTGACAGAAAATGTTTACATAGACTATTAAACGTTTTTATTGTCAGGACTTTTGAATCTGGCTGGTATTATGTTCTGTGAGAAATCAACTTTGCTTTCTCATGTAAACTAATTTTCAAAACAGATATCCATGTATCATGTTACTATCACTGTGAAGAAATCAGATTATTTTCTATCAAAAGCTAAACCAAAGCATAAGATGGTGACTTTCTTTACACTTGGTCCTAAAGATGTGAAGGCTATATAAAACCTAAATATTGAAAATCTATTCAAGTTGAAAAAAATAGAAGTTACCAGTCCATATTATCTGCTAGCATAATTTTATTATTTGTAATAAATACATTACTAATGTCAAAAACTCAATCTCACTCAATTGCGTTTATACTGAAGAATGATAGCTAGCTATCATTGAATATATTTAGGATTTTGAAAGACAAATAAGACTATTAACATATCCAAAGAGAAATATGACTTTTGGGCTTGCTACAGCAATGCTTATGTAAATGGAGGAAAGATTTTGGACTTAAATAGGTTGAGAAAGAAGTCAATAGTGTATCATTCTTGACTTCTGAATTAACATACACTTAAGAGAATGAAGGCAAAGAATGTCAAAAAGGTCCTGACTGGATGGTTGGTAGCAATTGGAGTGGGGAAGAGTAACAGGAGAGGGTATAGGAGGGTAAATATGGTTAGAATATTTTAAGTACCTATGTGAAATGGAAAAATAAAGAAGTAAGTTTGGGAAGGGTGAGCAGCACCGAAAGACAATGATACTTGTGATGAGTCAGATCAAGGTATACTATCTACATATATGGTCTTGTCAAAAGGAAATCCCTTCTATAACTAATTGATATTAACAAAAATTGGGGAACAGAAAACATCTCAATTAGCAAATATCGGCATGCCAATGATAGTGGTTTTATTGTTATCTCTAGTGAATCGTACAAGACTAAAGCTCGGCCAAGTTATTTAACAAAGAGTTGTACAAATGCACTGTGGTTAAAGTATAGTCTTTTGGCCAGTTCTGGGCTTGATCTCTGCCTGGAACTGTCCTTGAGCTTCTTTTGTTCAAGGCTAGCACTCTACCATTTAAACCACAGCATCACTTCTGAATTTTTCTGTTTATGTGGTACTGAGGAATCAAACCCACGGCTTCATGCATGCTAGGCAATTCCACTATCACTAAGCCACATTCACAGCACCAATGACTGTCTTTTTTTAAAACATTTTTTACCACACGTTCTGACAGTTTTATGTGACCTTGTTGCTACACGTGAAGATAGCATGGTAAATCATTTGATTGGGATGAAGGTTCGTGTGCAAAAAATATAAGAGCTATGTTAGCAAGTTGAGGGATAAAATTTAAAAGAGGTACCTACGATAAATATAGTTGTGCTGATAGCTTTAGTGTGGCCTTGTTTGTGATCATGGGGGTAAAAGCCCAAAAGTGTGATTGCTGGGTCATAGGGGAGCTTTTTTGTGGAGTCTTTTGAGGGAACTCCATACCGCTTTCCAAATGCAGTAAGGTTCCTTTCTGTCCACATCCCCTCCAGCATCTGTTGTTATTAGAGTTCTTGATTATAGCCATTCTAACTGGGGTGAAATGGTATCCTAATGTTGTTTTGATTTGCATTGCTTTTATGGCTAGGGAGGTTGAGCATTTCTTCATGTGTCTATTGTCCGTCCTTCTTTCTTCTTCAGAGAAGTTTCTCTTTAAGTCTTTAGCCCACTTATTTATTGGGCAGTTGTTTCTTTGAAGATTTGTTGTCGGAGGATTTAATTTTTTGAGTTCCAAGTATATTTTAGATATGAGACCCTTGTATGTTGTATGGCTAGGGAAGATCTTCTCCCAATCCATGGGCTTTATATTAATCTTGTTAGCTATGTCCTTTGCCATGCAGAAGCTCTGCAATTTTATGCAATCCCATTTGTCCAACCTTTTTTTGATTTGTTGTGTTTCTGGTTCTCTATTAAGAAAATTTCAGCCTGTGCCAAAGAGACCTAGGGTTTCTCCTATTCCATCCTGTAATGTTTTCAGAATGTCTGGTTTGACTCCGAGGTCTTTGATCCATTTGGAGTTGATTCTATTGGAGTGTGATATATAAGGATCTAACTTTAGTTTTCTACAAGTAGTTAACCACCAGCACAACTATATTTATTGCAGCATTATTTAAAATAACTAAGATATGGAACCAACCCAGATGCCCCTCAGTAGATGAATGGATCAAGAAAATGTGGTATATATACACAATGCAATTCCATGCTTCCATCAGAAAGAATGACATTGCTCCATTTGTTAGGAAATGGAAAGATGGAAAAAATTATATTAGTGAAGTAAGCCAGGCCCAAAGAAAAATAGATCCCATGGTTTTCCTTATTTGCAATAACCAGTGTATGTCTTGAGTCAAGCAGAAAAGGGCAGAAAAGTTCATCTTAAGGCAATAAACCCCAAGAAAAGTAGTCAATGTTTTTTTTTCTTTCTTGCGATTGTATCTTACATATTTATAAAATGATTTCTTTGTAGCTTTGTATGTCTGTCCCCCATCGTATAACCCCTGCTTTGACTGTATTTGATGTTGGTATAATTTGTAGAGGGGAAGGGAAAAAACAAATCGTTTAAATAGGGATAAAGGTGGACCCATTGCAACAATGCATCGTTATGTAGAAAAATGAACTTTACAACTTTAGTGGGGGTGAGAGGGTTGGGTAGGGAAGGCAGGGTGGGGGTACAGGAAGGTTTGGGAAGGGGAAACAAAGGAGGAGGCAACAATACTTGATAAGAAATGTATTCGTTATCTTGCATGTAATTGTAACCCCTCTGTACAGTATTTTCTCAATAAAAAAATTAATTATAATTAAAAAATTAAAAAAGAGATACCTACAAAGCTAAACAATGTGATTCACACATTCACATTCCAAATATAAAGACACAACAGTGGACATGTGCATGTATTGTAGTATCCAGATTCTTGGAGGCCCCCGTAGACCACCAGAGACCTTGGATAATGCAAGTGGCAAAGAGTCGTTTATTAACGAACTCATGAGCACGGACCTCATGCACACCGTTGTAGGGGTGTTAACAAGAAGCCCTGAACACAGGGTTACAGCACTTTTTATACATTTTAAGGTAGGGGCAGGGCCCCGGTAAACACTCACAGCAAACCACTATGCCACACGGGAAATTTTGTAACACTGTAAAATGATTGGCGTGGGGTGACTCAAGGGGATGGTTGGTTTGGATGATAAGGGTTAGGGGGAATTCCCATAGTTACAGGCTTGCGATTGGTTGACATTTGGCCTAGTTTGCTGGTCCTGCCAGATGGTCATTATCTCGGGGTCCAGTTCCCAGAGGAGGATCCGGAATATGTGTTAGCCATTGTTCCAGACTCTGGGAATGTCTGGGCCCGAGGTCAGCAGTTAGTTTTCTATCATGGCAGTTACATTCTTTAGAGTTTGTGGACACAGACCTATCTTTATACTTTAACATTAGCAAAAGCAAGTTACAGAAGCGAAGTCAGCAGTTAGTGACTACAAAATGGTGAATATAATTTTTAGTTCTTCAGTTCTTCATTCCCCCCTTTTCTAGAGCATCAGGGACCAATCATGGTCCCCTAATTGGCACAATCTTTTATATTTACAGTTTGGTATTGGGATCTCAGAACTAATAGATGGACTGCGCTGATCTTTTTCTTTTACAAAGGACATCAGTGTGTTGAGTATACAAGATCCAATTGTGACAAAATTAATAGTACCAAAGGCCCTTACATTTTTTTCTTCCACCAGTCCTGAGTCTGTATATCACAGCTAATTTAATACCAGCTATATTCATAAGCTGCAATTTCAAGACATACTCATACCATTTGCTACATACTTATACTTTTTGAGGTTTGTCTTCTTTTTTTCTTTTTCAAACATTTAAAGACAATCCTTACTTTTCATATCCTTTCTTATCCAGAGGATACCAATTTTCCCCCAATTCCTTTCCCAAGGTTTTCTTTACCACCCTCCTCTTCTTTTCAGTTACGAGTAAGGCTGGGGTCTCATTTACTACCTCCATTGATAACACACTCAGGTTATTACCATACCAGAGCCAAACCAGGCTGTGACTATAGAGTGGATTTCCAGTCACTATGCACTGAAGTGCCTAAGGTAAGCAAGCCAGTGATATCCTTGTCCCCAATATCTACTGTGGGAATAGAGAGGGTTTTTGGATATCACTCAAAAGAATGTCCCACAGATCTTAGTTTTAGAAGCTTTCAACAAGGATCCAGTCTCAAGTGATGGAACCAGGCAGGAGTTCAGTCTACTTTTACCACGGTGGAGGTGTTCTCGGTAATGACATAGATTTCCTCCAGGTGACTGTGAGGCTGTCTTCAAACTCTACCCATTAGGATATGCAGCAACAGCAGCAGCAGCAGGATCACCCAGTGGCTCCAAGGGACTGTCACACCTCATGCTGCACTGTAAATTCCTACACAGACTGGTTTAGGATACACTGCATAGGCTTGACAGGCTTTGATCCTGCTGGTATTTAAGACCTTTAAACAATAGCCCAGGACAATTTACCAAAATTACAACTTTTTTATTAACCAGATATTTTTGTAAACAGACACAGAAGGATTATTCTTGTAACCATCTCCTACAGATGCAGTCTCCACACTTGCACACCTGTTAACATTATTTTTTATGCTTTTTTCAAAAAAAATTTTTTATCTATTTTGTCTCGTTTTTCTCAAACTGACTCTGGACTCTTGATCTTAACAGGGGGTTGATGGGCGAAGGTCCATCTTCTGTAACTTCTTCAAGCTGACTTCAGGGGCGTTGATCCTACCTAACCAGGAACCTATACCCTTAGCCTATTTTACAAAGAGGCTATCAGGGTTAGATGTCATTAAGAACAATATTTTAACTTTTGACAACTGCACAGACCTTTTTTCTGGCTACAGCAGTGTAGCTTGTTTAGCACTCTGGTTTGCAAAAGCATCTTTCTAGATGGCTTAGGAATGTGATCTCTAATGATCCCAACAATGCCTAAGTTATTTTGCAGGCCTCTAGACAGATATCAGTAGAAATACACTCTCAGGTTTACAAACTTTTTCTGAGCAGATGAATTTCATGTAGCTGGTGTCATCTCACTAGTTACTGCCAATTAGAGCTTTTGGCACATAAAGGGGTTGAGATTTAAACTATTCCCCACATTTTGTAACATTAGCTTTTACTATCACAGAGGACTGGCAAGTTCCTGTTCCTTACAAGGTAGTCATTAGGCATGCTTACAAACTATCTTTCCATGACCTCCCGGCTCTGACCAGTTTTGAAGGGCCACACACAAATGACTCTAGGATCTGACATTTCTGCCATCCAAGCAGTGGCTTACTGCCTGTAGATGTTCCTCCATTGCTTTTGACCCAGGAGTGTCTTCTCCACATTGGGATAAATGCCTCATTGGCATTTCCCTTTAGCTGGTCGCTGGACTTGAACTCGGGGCCTGAGCGCTGTCCCTCAGCTCTACAGTTCAAGGCTAGCACTCTGCCACTTTGAGTCCCAAAGCATATCTGCTTGCTCTTTCAGCACTCTGCTGGCTGAGTAGAGGTGACAGTCTCACAGGGATCTTTTTCTGCCCGGGCTGGCTTCGAACCAGTTTCAGATCAATGAGTCTTACAAAAAGCCATCTTACTCCAATTAGAAGCAGAAGGTGGTCAACATAGAAGTAGCTTTTAAGCATGTGCTTACCTGAAACTTATTAAAAGTCAAAGTTACATCTAACAAACTTGTAAGAATCCTCTGTGCTTTGCTCTGGGCTTTGCTGGAAACTGTTAAAAAAAAAAAAAAAAAACCTATAAGAGCAATCTAAAATAGCAATTCTTTTGGTAATCCTAATTTTTTCTTTGTGCACTTTGAGACAAATGTTAAAAACAATTTTACTTTTAAACTTTATATCCAAAATCCATTCCTAATTTTTAAGCTTCTTATTAATCTCTTTTACTATTTTATACTTTAGTTTTCATTTGCATTTTGAAAAGATCCCTTGAAATCTTGAATCCAAGTGTCACTCATTGCCTCTTGGCTGCTTGTTTTAAAACAGATACACATTAAAAATCTTGAACTCAAATGACAATTTTTTCCTTAATTCAAAAATTACAATCACCATAACTGTACCAAAAAGCTAAACTTAACACCTTTATAACTTTTAAAAAAACATCCTACTTGTAGAACATAATTGAAAGCAAGTCACATTATACAAATAAACTTTTTAACTCTCTTTTTAAGTCCAAGGGGCAGTTTTAGCAATACTACAGATCATCACATCACTAATTTTAACCATAATATTTCCAGTGTCTATCTACAGGGAAAAGGGACAGAACAAAGATGGGCCACTTGGCTCCTCCTATGGAATGGGCACGTATCCAATCTGACTCTTTAGGGTTAGATGAACTGCATTTGTGCCAGCTTGCCCTCTTTCACCATGCATGGATTCCTCCCAGGGCCTGTCCCACCATGCATGACCATCTGAACTGCACTTCTGCCTGTTCACCCCTCACCCCTAAAAATAGGTCTTCTGTTGGCTTCTACGTTTTTCCCTTTTCTTATCTCTTGGTTCTCGAATGAAATACACAGTTTTAGACAGACAGAAGAGGTAACATCTTTGACAGTGTTAAATTAACCTTTACACTTAAATTTCTAATATTTATCCCCAAATTTTAGCCAAGGGAACTGAATCCCAAACTGCCAATGCATTTTTGTTAAGCCAGATAACTTGCTTACACTATAAACAGTCTTATGAATTCTCAAATACCAGATTTTCTATTTTTCAAGGTAAAGAATCCTTAAAAAGTCATTTAAAACACTATGAAGATTCTTTAAAATTTTGTTAATATCCAAACCTCATAACCTTTTATATTTTAAATTTAAACTCACCCAATTGTTACAGCATGCTGACAATTCTTATCTTCGAACATGTTTACAAACATATACAAAACACTTATACAGATCTTAAAGCACGCATAAATCAAAATCAGTTGTACATACACTTTCTAAAGTTTTTAAACAAAAAATTAAGACACTATTTCTTTTAAACTAGGTACCTTTGTTGGGCTTCATTTTCCCAGAGCTTGCTTGTTTAGCAAGGCAATTCACTAATCAGTCTTTTGAATCCCTTCTGTTGGAGGAGAGCTGGGGAAGGGGTCACCTGAAACTAAACTGGCCTGATTTTTTTTTTACCCAATTTTAGACAAGAGCACTTTACAAATTGTTAAGCTGTCTGGAGCAGCTGAAAGTCCAGACCAGGCTCACTGCTATCTACACCCCTGCCTCTCCTCCAGCAGCCTCCACTGGAAGAAGGTGCAGCCTGAGGCTTGTCCATGCCCCACCTCTTGGCTGCTGTAACTCAACGGGGGGGATTTAGCAGGTCTGTGACCAAGCCCAGTGGGAGGCTGGAACTTTTATTCCACCAGAGATGTTCAAATAAATAACAAAAACAGATAAACACAAAAACCAAGGACCACATTTAAAACTGGTACCAATTCTAAAACAAGACAAGACAAGAACTGAAGGCTGAGTTGGGGACTAATGGGAACCAGTTTATACTTACCAGAACTCTGTACTGCTCCCACTCAGCAAGCTGAATCCAGAGTCTGCTGAGTGAGCCTGCCACATTCACCCAGAACTTCCCCACCTCAGAAAACATAAAAGAAACACACACAGTGATGTAAACAAGACAGACAAGTGGCTACAAAGACAAAATCAGGTCTCAGTGAACGGGGTGACATCTCACCACTTACCAGGGGACTCAAACCCCCTCTACTCATTCCAGAGAATTTTTCTTTTTAGATTCTTCTGAGATTTCCAATTATACTCAAATTATACTCCCTCTCTGTAACCTCTTTGAAATGATCAAGCAGGAGGTTGAGAGGAGTAAGTTTGCTTTGTCCTTGCCCCATCTCTGCATCAAGGAGTGTCCAAATTAGTAAAACCGAGATGAGAAAGAAAAAGAAGTATATTAAAATTACACACACACACACTGCATATGGGGATTGGTAATGTACGTGTACTTGGTCATACTTTCTTGGGGGAGGGGGGAGTGATCCGGTCCACTGGCCCCAGGGCTGCATGACTAAGATTCAAATTAGAGTTAACAGAAGACATATATGCACACTCAAGACAGACAGCAAGCGTGTCAGGCTGCTGGCCAGAGAGTTTGTCCAGAAGTGCTTCCAACCAGAGAGAATTGGCCAATCATGGGGACTCGAACTCCCTCTACCTGATCTTGAGGACAGCCCCACCCAGGGTTCCAGGGGACGTCCCCCACTGGCCCCTCTGGCAGTCTTATAGCGCGTCTGCCAAGAATCTCCGCCAGCCCCAAGACCATACCTGCAGGCTTTCACCAATTCCCGAAATATGAAAGTGGCGCCACGAAAACTCACCCATTTGTTCCTGAAACGACTCACTATGCCGGTATCTGGATAGTCTACAATGGAGGGCTTCCCGGCCAATGTACCAAATGTAGTACCCAGAATCTTGGAGCCCCCTGTAGACCACCAGAGACCTTGGATAATGCAAGCGACAAGGAGTCATTTATTAACGAACTCACGAGCACGGACCTCATGCACACCGTTGTAGGGGTGTTAACAAGAGGCCCTGAACACAGAGCTACAGCACTTTTTATACATTTTAAGGTAGGGGCAAGGCCCCGGTAGACATTCACAGCAAATCACTATGCCATGTGGGAAATTTTGTATCACTCTTTGTAAAATCATTGGTGCGAGGTGACTCAAGGGGGATGGTTGCTTTGGATGATAAGGGTTAGGGGGAATTCCCGTAGTTACAGGCTTGCAATTGGTTGACATTTGGCCTAGTTTGCTGGTCCTGCCAAATGGTCGTTATCTCAGGGTCCAGTTCCTGGAGGAGAATCCGGAATATGTGTTAGTCTTTGTTCCGGACTCTGGGAATGTCTGGGACAGAAGTCAGTAGTTAGTTATCTATCATGGCGGTTACATTCTTTAGAGTTTGTTGACACAGACCTATCTTTATACTTTAACATTAGCAAAAGCAAGTTACAGAAGCGAAGTCAGCAGCTAGTGACTGCAAAATGGTGAATATAATTTTTTTTCAGGGTAGTGCTCTCCCTACATGGGGATTTTTTTTAATGTTTTTTCATTAGGTCTCGATAACAAAGTCCTCCCCTTGAAGAAAAGGTGCTGGATTCGTAGACAGAGACTATGACTTTCACCTTCCTTAGATTTAACATAGTAGCAGATAAACAGAGACACTAAATAAATGCTTCTTGATACCAGTTCCATTTTGTGTTGCTTATGTTAAACCTAACTCACTTTATGAATCTCAGTTTGGAAGGAAACCATCTTGCAGGGTACTTCAAGTGCAGAAAACCTTATAGTCAAATCAACAATATCAGGCTAGGTTCTCAAACAGAAGTTGAGGTTGAAGCACAGGCACTTCACCAGCTGGGCCAATTAGAGATGAGGCAGATGATCTTGCTGGGATACCAACCTGGCCCATGTCCTTCTCAACCATAGTATCTGGTTCCCATCTGTTTCCTAAGCTAAACCTGCACAGAGATACCCTTTGAAGAAAATATCTTTGCAATTGAACTATAGACTTGGGTTATTTGCCAATTACCATGTAAGAAACAGTGTCCTCATCCTGAAAAAAACTGGCAAGGATCACCTTAAGTAGGTGACCAAAGATACACCCAGGCAATGAGACATCAGAAACTGATATGAGGTACTGAGTTTTCTCATTCAGTCATAAAATTAGGCATAAACAAACAAACAAACTAATATCAGCTTAGCTGGGTCTCAGTGGCTCACCCATGGAACCCTAGCCACTCAGGAGGCTCAGATCTGAGGTTATTGCTCCAAAGCCAGCCCAGAGAGGAAAGTGTGTGACATTCTTATCTCCAGTGAACACCAGAAAACTGGAAGTGGTGTTTTAGCTCCAAGTGGTAGAGTGATAGACTAGAACTAGCTCAAGGATAGCAACCAGGCCCTAAGTTCAAGCTCAAGGACCAACCAAAATAAAAAAAACACTCACCCAAGTCATACTGGGAGGCTTCCCACAAGATCAGTAGCTGCCCTTTCCAAAAGTGTCAAGCTCATGCTAAAGAAAAGATAGTGGAAATGTCACAGACTTTAGAGGCAGAGGAGGTCTGACAGATCAAGGGAAAGCAGGATCCTGAATGGAGCCTGAGTGGGGGTGCCAGTTCTGAGGCTTCAACTCAAGGCCTGGGCGCTGTCCCTTAGCTTTTTTGCTCAAGGCTGGCACTCTACCACTTGAGCCACAGCTTTACTTCAGGCTTCTTGATTGTTTGATGGAGACAAGAGACTCACAGACTTTTCTGCCCAGGCTAGCTTTGAAATTCAGTCCTAAGATCTCAGCTTGCTGAAGAGTTAGGATTACAAGCATGACCCAACAGTGTCAGCTGTATTTTCTGTTTTATCTTACAATAAAAATAAAAAGATTGTGTCTGAAATACATACTTGGGAGGGAGCAAGGGAGTGCTCTGCTTCTACTATTGACTCTAGCCATTTTTGTCTTGTGCTACAGCTGCAGGGCAGGGCACATGGTCAGGGTGTGGTTCAGGCACAGGCTCAGCCTGCCTAAAACACGGAGGTAAAAATGAGGTGTACTTAGTACTGGCAATAGCTAGTGGTCTTGTTTGGCCTTCTAGTGTAGAGAACAGAAGGAAGTAAAATGATGAAATAATAGTTGAGGGCACAGTATGTATATTACATTATGCCATGACAACATATTTGTTCTTAACCTGTAGGCAAAAGAGAAAAGGTACATGCTTCTTATCAAGGATTAATATCACCTCAGCAGTCACTTCTCATTCCTCTTTACAAACAAATCCTGATTTTTTCCCATCATTCAAAACTGTTGGTTTCTGTGTTTACATAGGATGTCTGGTGCTGCAATAGCCAACTTGTGGTGATGAACTTTAGCTGGGGAGAATATACCCAATATGGTCAATTCAAAAGATAGTAGGAATATAAATATAAGAAGACAGGCTGGGTGCCGGTAGCTCATTCCTGTAATCCTAGCTACGCAGGTGGCTAAGATTTGAGGATCACGGTTCAAAGCCAGCCCAGGGAAGGAAAACCTGTGAAACTCTTATCTCCAGTAAACCACCAGAAAACCAGAAGTGGCACTGTGGCTCAAGTGGTAGAGTGCTAGCCTTGAGCTGAGTTGCTAAGGGACATTGCACAGGCCCAGAGTTCAAGCCCCATGACCGACAAAAAAGAAAAAAAGAAGACAGTACTGAGCCATTGAATTAATGAATTCTACAGTTACCCTTGTGCCATGGTTATTATTATGTGAAATAATAAATCTTTCTATCACTGAAATGAGTTGGACCTTCTATTAATGATACCTAAAAGCAGCCAAAATTATGCATGAGTCCTAAAGGAAAATAAAAGGCACCTAGAAGTAATATGAGAAGAAAAATATAGGTGAAAAATAAAAATAAAGACTAAAATACATTAGGTGCATAGGGCCCTAAAAAATTCTACCAGGTCGGCAGAAACTCACCTGGAGTTTCAGAAGCTAGCTTCAATTTACATGTAATCATCTAAGTCTATCTGCTATCAAGTTCTTAAAGGCAGTGATCTCTTCCTCTGGGAAGAGGAAGAAAAATGAAAGGGAAATAAAATTGAACAACTGTCTGTGGAGAAACCAGCTGTACATGATCAATTTCCTTCCATGGAATCTCTATTTATCAGAAGGGAATTTCTTCATCAGAAGAAGGTATATGAGGAGGAGACAGGGCAGGGCAGCTTAGAGATGGACAGTGACTCATCTGGGATGGAAGCAAGAGTTAGCATGTGTCAGACACTGAGCCCAAAGCTGAACCTGACTCTGAATCCAGAACCTTTCCAATGCACTGTCATGCCAGAAATGAAAGCCAAGCTGCAAAGCCACCAAGAGCTGCTTCTAAGCCATTCTGAACACAAGCTGGTATGTTTGCTATTAATAATAATGGACAGTGAGACCAGGGTGGCCACTGTCCTCTGTTCCTCCTCAAATGGCCATCACCTGAGAGAAAGTACCCACATTCACCCATGTGTCTTACCAGAAACTCCAGATATAGTGGAGCAGAGCACTTGAAAGCAGTAGCCCAAGAAGTAAAGCAGATGGCCTGCATCCAAATCCAAGAAATTTAACTCACTGAATTGTCACTGTGGCCAGGCCTGAGCTTTTCCAGCCAGTCACTTAGACTCTAGCCTGAGGACAGTATCTATTAGGATGAGATCATATAAAACATGGATGAAGGCCCCATCTGACTGTCACTGCCATTAAGAACAGTATTGTAGGATGGGTGCCAGTGGCTCATGCCTATAATCGTAATCAGGAGGCTGAGATCTGAGGACCTCGCTTTGAAGCTAGTCTAAGCAGGAAAGTCAATGAGGATCCTTATCTCCAATAAGGCAAAAAAAAAAAGCCAGAAGTAGAGCTGTGACTCAAGTAGCAGAGTGCTAAGCTTGAGCAAAAAGCTGAGGGACAACTTCTGGGGTGGGAGTGGAGGGAAGACTTACAACAAGGCCCTTTAGGACAGGTACTCTCGCTTTTGCCCATTTCCTTCAGAGCACTGTAGAGCTCCTTACTGACTTGCTTCTCCCTATTTTAACACAGGATATTCACTTGGCCAGTTTTCCAGGGCTACCTGGCTATCTTGTAGCCTCCACAGCAAAGAAGCTTTTTCTCTGGGATTTAACCAAGGTGCCAGTACTGAATGTGATTGGCTAACTGTGCACATTTCAGAATCAAGGATACCTGGGTCCATCTGGCTTG